>NC_025994.2:42649233-42697195 GCF_000442705.2 Elaeis guineensis
CAAGGCACACTTGCCTTATGGTATGGCCCTTACTAGAGTATTTAGGAGGTTTGGAGTTAGCGGTGAGGGGGAGACACCTACCAAGCTCTCATATGTGGACACTTTCAACCAACACAGCCTGCACCGAATGGGAATTACAAAGACTATTGGTGGTTGGATCAAGGGCTCTGAAGAAAGAGCTGAGGAGAGAGCTGAAACAAGAGCTGAAGACAGAACTGAAGGCAGAGTAGAAGAAGAAGGTCCATCTTCTCCTGTACATGACTTCAGGGCAGCTTCACCAGATACCCAGTTCATTTCTAATACTGAGGCTAGCCCTTCAGAGTTTACTAGGATGCCCACACCAGTGTATCAGCCAGAGAGCAGAGCACCTCATTCAGAGTTCAGACTGGCTGACGATCAGATCGAGCATATATCTCAGCGTGTGGCTTCTTTGCTGTCTAGCCAGTGGGGTAGTACTTCTTTTGCACCTGGAGCTACCTCTTCTGATCAGACCATTACTCCCCACATCTCCACTGTGTTTCAGATGATATCAGATCAGTCCATCAGGATCCAGCAGCTTGAGGACACAGTCTGGAGACTTACTGGCAGAGTTCTTGACTTGCAGGGGCAAGTCCTTGCATTGGCCCATCCCCAGCCACAGGAGTCTACTATTGAGGTCACAGACCTCACTGCAGAGGCTGGCAGGCTCAGAGGAGCACTAGAAGGTGGATATGAATTACTGAGGAAAGAGATCCGAGGATCGAGTGAGCATGCTACCACCCAGTTCACTGCTCTACTTCAATCTATTTTCAGAGCACTGAACGTACTTGATTCTATCAGACTCATGGTATCAGCCCTAGCATCTCAGCATTCTCAGCCACCCAGTTCATCTCGCTCTCCTGCTCGTGCCAGCACCTCCACTCATGGCAGAGGCAGACGGGGTAGAGGATGCACTTCTGATCCATCATCTCCTCACCCTATATCTGATGACTCCGATCATTGACTTATCTTGATCTTTACTAGATCCTAGGTGTTAGTGTCTTGTTCTAGGATCTATACCTTGGGGCCATGTATTGACATTTAGCTGGTTGAATTTTATGTATTGAAACAATTATGATATTAATGGAATCATCTTTTACCTATATTTCTACCTCTTTGTAATGATATCGATCATATTTTGGTTATATATTTTCTTCTTGTGGAAATATTGTCTTCTCCTTGTTGTTGTTTGCTGTTGATAATTGCTATATTAAGGGGGAGCAAACATCTGTGAAAAACTCTAAAGGAGAAGAAATTAAAGAATGTTTCAGAAAAAGGAAGAGTTAACTATGTTTGATGATGTCAAAAAGGGGGAGAAATTAAACAAAAACAAAAATTGAAATTAAACAAAAAAAAGCAAAACCCTAAATTATGAGAAAAAGGGGGAGAAATTAAAGAAAAACAAAGATTGAAAGATTAAACCAAACTGGAGAAATTAAACAAAAACAAAGATTGAAAGATTAAACCAAACTGGAGAAATTAAACAAAAACAAGAATTGAAAGAATAAACCAAACTGGAGAAATTAAAACAAAAATAAGAATTGAAAGATTAAACCAAACTGGAGAAATTAAACAAAAACAAGAATTGAAAGATTAAACCAAAACTTTGAGAAATTTGGTATCGAAATTTGGTATCAGACAGAACTTAAACTAAAAGCCATCCATCAAAAGCAAAATCATAAGTACAATGCAAATAAGTATTTTTTTTATGCTCTGATATATTTCAAAATTCAAACTTGCTCTGATACATCTTTTGAAATTTTATTTACCTTGATACAACTTAAGAAATTTGATTTACTCTGATATACCCTAAAATTTCTTTTAACTTGCTCTGATACATGATAAAATTTAATCTGATACAGTGTGAAAGTTTCTCTGATATATTATGACATTTGCTCTGATACAGTGTGAAATTTTCTCTGACATTTGCTCTGATACAGTGTGAAATTTTCTCTGACATTTGCTCTAATACAGTGTGAAATTTTCTCTGATATATTATAAAATTTTCTTGCTCTGATACATTGTAAAATCTTTTCTGATAACATTGTAAAAAAAAAAAAAAAAATTATTTTTCTTGCTCTGATACATTGCAAAATTTATTTCTCTTCTCTTGCTCTGATATATCTTAAACTCAAAATAATCTAATACCCTTTTCAAATCTTTAAGAAAATGGACAAACTATTTTTTGCATTTATATTACATGCCAAAAGAATCATACTCTTTTCAAGCATATACACCTATAATGGATTCTTTTGAAATTAATGCATTAACATAAATATTTTTGTTCAAATATTTTATCATCATCAAAAAGGGAGAGATTGTTGCTCCTAGATTGATTTTGATGATTACAAAGCAGATTGAAGGGATACAAATAATTTTAAAATGAAAAAGTCCTTATGCTCTTCAAGGGTAAAATCATAATTTCACTAAAATTCTAATTTGATAGTATCATTTGATAGAACAAATGATTTGTAAACTATTGGTGAAAATTTTATTGTATTTGGACTTATATTTTTGAAGTTATGAAGGTTTGAAGTGCATGAGTCGACTCATGAGTCAACTCATGGCACTGTGAGCTGATTGGCACGCAAAATATTTCCATGGCATGCTGGATTTTTGACTTGGCACGACCTGTGAGTCGACTCATGAGTCGACCCACAAGGCATGAGTCGACTCATGAGTCGACCTCTGCTGATTTGAGCCGAAAAATCCAGAAATCAGACCTTCTGGTCTGTGCAACAGAAGTCGACTCATGAGTCGACTCCTGATGCATGAGTCGACTCATGAGTCGACCCCTGCGACGGGAAATGTCAGCAACGGCTATTTTTTTGCCCGTTTTAATTGCCATTTATGCTTCCTAAAATTGCTCTAACGGCTCTTTATCTACCTAAATTATTTTCTCTTGCTTCTAATGCTACAAAATGCTTGAAATGGTGAAAGAAATTGCAGTTTAAATAGCAGATCAAATTGGAGAGAAAAATCTGTGAAGAAGAAGATCAATCGACAGATCAAAAGAGAAGAAGAAGAGAGAGGATCCGAAATTTGCAAGAAAAAGCCTGAGATCAACAAAAAATCCAAAAAGAAAAAGAGAGAGGATCCACAATATACCAGAGAGATTGTGAAAGAAAAAAGCAAGATCTTTCAAGGAGAGAATTCTTCACGCCTATTGTTTCAACCTTGATCTAGAGATCGTTCAAAGCTTTCAAGAAATCTTCAATCAACAATCAACCTCTTCTCAAGCATTCAAGCGTTCATCCACTTTGAAAAAATCCGAAAAAGGGGTTCTTCATTTGAGTAAAGCTTTTATTGTTATATTCACTCATTTAAAGGAGCTGTTATTGTATTAATCTGTGCTCAGAATTTTCTAACTCTTTGTGAGTTTTTGTTCTTATTTTTGGAGGATTTCCAAAACAAGGAAAGGTTGATCCGAACCTGAAATCGGAGTGTTTTGGGTTTACTTGTACCCGGGAAACAAGTGATCTAGCTTGGGATAGCTAGTGTCGGAGTTTCCGACGTTTTGTATTCGGGTTGAATACAAAGGATAGTGGATTGAAATTCTCAAGTAGGATCTTGGGGAGTGGATGTAGGTGCAAGGTTAGCACCGAACCACTATAAATTCTTGTGTTTGTGGTGTGCTTTATCGCTTTATCTTATTTCTTTATTATATCCTTGCAATACTGCTTTAGGTAATTAATATTGATTTAAAGTCTTTGTTTTATTCTTCATAAGTAATTAGTTGGGCTTAAAATTTTTAGAAACCCAATTCACCCCCCCTCTTGGGTTGCATAGCTGGGCAACAACTCAGCAACACTCTGATGGAAGTATGTCTGACGACGGGAGAGAAGACCTCGCTGAAGTCGATGCCTTCCTTCTGGGAGTATCTCTTGGCCACTAACCTCACCTTGAATCTGATACCTCCCTACTCTGAAGGCCCTTCCTTGCGACTGTAGACCCATTTGCAGCCAATGGGCCTCTTTCCCTATGGCAACTGCACCAATCGCCACGTCTGGTTATGGTGGAGAGACTGCATCTCCTCGGACATCGTCTGGACCCACCGCTTTCTGTCCTAGCTCTCAATAGCCTCTTGATATGTATATGGGTCTCCATTTGCTGTCACCAGGGCATATGACCGCATCTCCTCGAAGCCATATCGGTCCGATTGCCTGATGGTCCTCTTAGGCTTGTGTAGGGCAACATCGATATCAGTCCTCGATCCAGCTCGCTCTTGCTGGACCTCTCCACCTCGATCATCCGTCCGAGTCCTCTCCACCTGTGGAGACACTTTAGGTAGGTTCTCCACCTGAATGTCATGTCCTCCTGTAGTACCTGCAAGAGGCAACATCAAAGAGGTAAGCTGTCCAGCAGTGCCCTGCTGGACCTCCTCCTGCTCCTCCATGCCAGCTCACCTCCGTAGGACTGACTCCTCATCAAAAGTCACATCCCGACCAATGATGACCTTCTTTTTCAAGGGATCCCACAGCCTGTATCCCTAAACTCCTCGTGAATAGCCTAGAAATACCGTCTTGCGTGATCTGGCGTCTAGCTTGCTCCGCTCACCAGCTCTAATGTGCACACAGGCCGTGCACCCAAATACCCATAGATGGCCCAGCCCAACTGTCCTCCCAGACCACACCTCCTCTGGAAGCCTGCCATCCAACCTGGTGTGAGGTGACCGATTGACCAAGTAACCCGCTGCATCAACTGTGTCAACCCAGAACACCTTTGGAAGCCCTGCCTGCAGCCTCATGCATCGTGCCTTTTCTAGAAGTATTCTGTTCATCCTCTCAGCCACCCCATTCTGCTATGGAGTCCCCTTAACTGAGAAGTTCCTCCTGATCCCACACTCCTCACAGTAGTCCTGGAACTCTCTGCTGGTGTACTCTCCGCCATTGTCTGACCTCAGACACTTCACGCTCCTCCCTTGCTCCTTCTCCACATCAGCTCTCCAGATCTTGAACTTGGTGAAGACCTCAGACTTCTCTTTCATGAAGTAAATCTAGAGTTTCCTTGAGAAATCATCAATCAGGATCATGAAGTATCTGACCCCATTCCTAGCTGAAATTGGGGCTGGTCCCCACACATCCGTGTGTACTAACTCCAGAGGGGCTGCACTGCGGGTTGTACTAATGTTGAACTGAACTCTCCTCTGCTTTCCCATCTGGCAAGGCTCATAGATCTCCCCTATAGCACCATCCTCCAGATCAGAGATGAGTCCTCTCCTGCTCAACTCCCTCAGCCCCTTGTCACCCATGTGGCCTAGATGGTAGTGCCACATCCTGTAAGCCCCCTGCTGGTCCTGTGCTGCAGCTGCTGCATCAGACTCTCTGGTCACCACAGATCCCTCCATGCGATAGAGATTATTGTCCAACCTCCTGCCTCTCATCAGCACCATAGCTCCATTGGAGATGTTTAATACTCCACTTCTAGCCCTATTGCTGAAGCTGTATCCACTGCGCTCCAAGTAGCCTAGTGACACCAGATTCTTTTCCAGCTCCGGGATGTGCTTTATATTTGTCAATGTCCTCACAATCCTATCAAACATCCTCACCCTGACTGTCCCTATCCCAGCCACCTTGCAAGGATGATTGTCACCTAGAGTCACTGATCCCTCATCTGTCTTGGTGTATGTCGCAAACCAAGATCTGTGTAGTGTGTAGTGATGTGAGCACGCAGAGTCTAGTGTCCACTCCTCTGTGTAATGCCTGTGACCATCTGATACCACAAGTAGATCATCCTCCACATGCTGTCCAGCAACTGCACTCACTGATTCTGAGCCACTTCCTTCTCCCTTCTTGCTCTTCCATAGTGGACATTCTCGCTTGAAGTGCCCGAACTCATTACACTTGAAGCATTTCATCTCTTTCTTTCCCTTCTTGGACTTGGACCGCCCCCTGGACTTGCTTCTACCTCTGCCTCTACCTGTTCTCTCCCCTACTGCCAAACCCTCCTGGGGAGCCCGATCTCTGGTCAACTTTTTCCTTTGCTCATTAGACCTCAGCACCGAGACCATGTCCTCATATTCCAGAGTCTCCTTGCTGTAGAGCAGTGTAGTCACCAAAGAGTCATATGATCCTGGCAGCGAACACAAAAGCAATAGGGACTTGTCCTCCTCATCCAGCTTCACCCCGATATTCATCAACTCCATGCACAACTGGTCAAACCTCTGAATGTGGCCAATCACATCAGATCCCTCCTGCATCCGAAAACTGTACAACCTCTTCTTCAGCATTAGCTTGTTGTACATATTCTTCCCCATATACATGGTGTGCAACTTCAACCAAAGGCCCTTCGGGGTCTTTTCTTCCAGTACTGAATACAATGCCACATCCGCCAAACATCCTCTGATCACCGAGCATGCTTTCTTCTCCAACGATGCCCACTGTCTATCTGTCATTCCCTCAGGCTTCTCATCCAAAGCCTGATCCAGATCTGCTTACACCAGAAGATCCTCCACCCAGATTTTCCACATGAAAAAATTTCTCTTGCCATCAAACTTTTTGAAATCGACCTTCATATTACTGCCCATGACTAGATCTAAGCCAAACAAGTAATATAAAATCAAGAAGTGTAGAATATACCTTGATGGTACCTTGCTGAAAATTTTCAGCACTTGGGATCTTTAGCTTCTCATGCTTGGAACCACTTCCTCACCATCGTAGCTCTGATACCAACTATTGGAGCATGATCCTAGCTCCTCCCATAGACCTTGGGTTTAGCAGAACCAGCAACGAACAAATTTGGAGACTTCTGGACTCGATTGAAGGCCCTTGATGAAATCAGCCTGGTTGCTGTCTTCTTCGTCAGCCTTTTATTCCAGATGAAGAATGCCTCTAAGATCACCTCTAAAAAATTCAAGATCTGGTACCCAACTAGATCAGGCCTGGACCGAGGTCTTCCAATTATAGATCTTAAATCAAGAAATTCTAGATAGAGAAAAAGGTAGATAGAACCAGACCTTGCAGATCTGTCCTACTGCAGCCTTTCCTGTAGATCTATTGATGGAGATCTCACCCGTGCCTCAAACGACCTCAGATCAACTCCAGATCTGAGAGAAACTTGTACCAACCTCATAGCAAGAGATTTCAAGTCCTGTACCTGATGTTTGGGTGGCTTCAAGAGAGAGAGAGGCAATATGGTTGGCGGCACAAAGGGGGGGGCTCAAAACCCCAGTGCCTCCCTTACTTTTCCTGCCTTCTATGGACCTGGCGGCAAGAAACCCTAGGGTTTCTTGCTCTTGGGGCATGGAGAATAGCTGAAGAGAGAGGAAGAAGAAAGAGAGAGACTTGAGAGAAAGGGTTTTCGTATTCGTTGGCTTAATCAAACCTATACAGTGCACGTATATATAAACACAGGGTCAAGTGACCCAAAACCAAAACTCCCTTGACCAACTCTATGGGAGATTAGGTTAACCCAAGCCCATGTACACCCATGACTTGACCTAATCTCACCTATCCTGGGTCCAGACCTGGTCCATAAAGAGTTGGTCCCTTGAGGCCCACATAACCTAGACCTCAAGAACCCGAATGGCTCACAGCCTTTCAACCTAGGGCCCAACTAGCCCTAGAGCCTCCATGAAGCCCTCATGAATGATGGACCTTGGCCTTAGCCTTGGTCCCCTGGGCCTTAGGCACACCACCTGGATCACAATAAAGATCCCCTTTAGTGCTCACCAGTGCTTCGTACCAGACTGCACCATGAACCTGCAAACCTAGCTCACTGCGTGGGCGATATCCAGCCTACAACACACCATCATGTACATAAGGCTTCCCTCACCAGAGGTATATGGCACTCTCTCCATCTCCTAAGCCTCCACCTCAGTCTGTGGCGACATC
Organism: Elaeis guineensis; assembly: GCF_000442705.2. Classification (NCBI taxonomy): domain Eukaryota; kingdom Viridiplantae; phylum Streptophyta; class Magnoliopsida; order Arecales; family Arecaceae; genus Elaeis; species Elaeis guineensis. Next base: position 42,657,084 of record NC_025994.2, read on the forward strand.
GTCTTCAAGGGTCTGAAGTGCCCGGCAAGTGGCAGCTCCATCGGTTTTACTTCCTTCACCTGAACCTCTCCAAGACATTCTTGATGTAGCCTTCTTGAGATAAATGCAGCACCTTTTTGGCTCGATCTATGAAAATTTCCATGCCTAATATCTTCCTCGAAAGTCCCAAATCCTTCATCTCGAACTCCCGAGACAAGGCTACCTTCAGTTTCTGCACAACCTTCCTACTCTTGCATGCTATAAGCATGTCATCCACATACAAGAGTAGAAACATCCTAGACCCATCCTCCAAAGATCAAATATAAACACAAGAGTCATACTCGCACCTGAAAAGCCCGATGCTCCTCACATAGAAATCAAATCACTTGTACCATTGCCTCGATGACTCTTCAGCCCGTATAGTGATTTCTATAGCAAATAGACCTTCCCTTCTGCTCCTGGCTCTAGAAATCCCGGTGGCTGCTCCATATAGATGCTCTCCTCTAAATGCCCATGGGGGAATGCCATCTTGACATTCATCTGCTCCAGCTTCAAGTCCTGAGCTGCTACGATGCTCAGCAACATCCTGATGGAAGTATGTTTGATGACAGGAGAGAAAATCTCACTGAAGTCGATGCCTTCCTTCTGGGAGTATCTTTTGGCCACTAGTCTTACCTTGTACCTGATACCTCCCTATTCCAAAAGCCCCTCCTTGCATTGGTAAACTCATTTTCAACCAATGGGTTTCTTCCCCTGTGGCAACTGTACCAATCGCCACATCTCATTCTTATGGAGAGACTACATCTCTTTGGACATTGCTTGGATCCACCTCTCTCTGTCCTGGCACTCCATGGCCTCTTTGTAGGTGTAGGGATCCCTATTCTCGATCACCAGGGCATATGACTGAGGGGAAAATTCAGTGTAGGGGTAAAATGGTAATTTTAAAACTTTTCAAAATTATGATTTTAAAGTAGAAAGATATTAATTAATCAAATTAATTAACATGAATTTACCTTACACTAGGATATAAATATGATATATAGTATACATTCATTTAAATTTGAAATTCAAATTCGAACAGTAAACACTTTACTGTAATGTGTTCAGAACACAATATCTTTGTGCGGGTAGTAGATCGCTGCAATCTGATTACTGTCGAAAAAGTCTGATCGTCGCGATGCAGTCACACAGTGTGTCTGACCTTTGTAGATCATCCACATGAAGCTCCCGATCTGATCGACTCCTCACGAGTGCTAGCTCGTTGTAGAGCCCTTTTGACGGTGGATGCTGATCGAACTCCTTCGATCGATGTCTGTCGATTCTTTGGATGCTCTGAATTATCAACAAATATGCTTGAGAGGATGTTGAAGATCTTTCTGAGATTTTGTGGGCTCACGACACTCGTAGCTCACTTTCTCACTTCCCGAACCCCAGGCTAAAACTCAAGGGAACTCACCAGAAACCTTGCACCCACTTTTCTTTTTTTTCTTTCTTTTTCTGTTGGAAGGATATGGACTTCCTTCTCACGCACAAGACTTCTCATGCCCCATAATTTTTCTCCAAAAACTTCTTCTTGCATGCCCCACTCTTCTCCTCCTTTTATAACAACATCAAACGTCTTATCCAAAAGAAAGGATAAAGATGAGTAATTGCACATTTGAATTCAAATCAAATTTTGAATTCAAATGGACACCAACTCATCCCTTATCCACTAAAGGCGTGAGGCATGGCTTAAATTATGCATGGAGTGATTTCATGAGAAACCTTTTCTCATGTAATAAATAGGGCGTAAAAAAAGGGATAAGGTGCAAAGATTGATTGCCAATTCAAATTCAAACTTTATTTTGAATTTGAATGGCCAACCAATCATCCTTATCCATCCATTTGGCACATTAAAGTGGGGCGTGGAGAGGGCTTGGTGTGAGGAAAAAATTCATGAGAAGTTTCTTCTCATGAATCCAAATGGGTGCAATGGAAGTGAGGTGGCGCATGGAGATTGGGTCAAGGTGGTTTAATTATTTAAACCAACCTAATTGAACCAAATAAGTTAGGTCCAATTAGACTAATTTAAACTCAACTTAATTAGGCTTAATTAGGCTCAATAAAATCCTAACCAAATCAGGAATTGAGTAAGCCCAACCTCCGATCAAATCAGGGACCAAAGCATCTCGACGATTAGGTCAACTCTTAACCTAATCGGGTCAAACCCAACTGAATCCAATTCAATTGGACTTGATCCAAAAATAATTACTCGATCAAATTAAGTTAATTAGTGATCAAATCACTAATTAAACCTCTCATTAATATTGAGTCCAAATCCGATGGGCAATCAGGCATCAGAATTCATCGATAAGTAACTTGATCGAAAAATCCCAACCAGTGGGACTCTTGACCCCGGTATCCATAATGTGTGAAACTCATGATCAGAGAATCCTGATTCTTGATCACTGAGTCTCAAACATGTAGGATTCTACATCAGCCATCAGATCAGATAAGAACCTCTAATGTGTGTGACCCCGCAGGTTCGAACCTAAGTCGGTAGCACAGGAACCAATTTCTGTACTAATCGAAGTGACCATCTAGCAATGGTACCCGATGATCGGATAGGTAGAATGGTCGCAATCGCAACACTCAGAACCTACGTGAATATGGTTACTGTATAATTCATCCTATTGACCTCTGTGTTTAGGATGACTCAAGGTTAAACTATCAACCCTGATCAGATCATCCGAATTGTGCTCAACTCAAACAGTCCTGTGACTCCTCACAAGAACTACCCTGGCCAAGGTTTTGCTAAATTGAAACACGACTGTACACAGCTCCTAAACTGGAGTGGTCAATCCCATCTTGACACACGCACCGACAAGTCAAGTACTTGACTACACCCAGCAGCCTTCCGTCACTGAATTAAAAATTCAGGTAGTCCAGTGCCTAAGTGCAGTGAGTTGCTTGCAAGTCTCCGTGGCGGTCTCAAGTCGGAGGGATATTTATACCCATATTCCATCGGAGCAAATCTTGACAGTAGAAATAGCTCTGGAGTCAGTCATGTTCAGTGCAGATGTACCCTTACATCTCATCTGTATGCCATACTAGTGTCTCCACACTCATTGGTTAAGAGGACAACCAACCTATATGGCACACAATGACCTATGCTTGATAAACATTATCGTCCTTGGTAACAACGTATCATTTGGTCGCGAACAGATTTAAGGACTAAACGATAAATCTTCCTTTATCGAGTTTAAATAGTCCTAAGGACTTCACCACAACATAGGAGTTTATTAGAAGATGAAATATTTTATAATGAAAAATACCAAAATAATTTTTATTAATTTATAATTCATGTACAAATACAAAAATGAGCACAACCGTCAACAGGCTAACGATTGGCTTTGGAACACTATTTCCAACAATCTCCCACTTGGCCTAAAGCCAATCGGTGCAGTATCTAATACCCATCTTCGACTTGTAGTTGTCGAACTCCTTCACCGCAATGGTTTTAGTGAATGGGTCAGCCAAGTTCTCCTTCCCGTCGATCTTCTGAAGATCGACGTTACCTCGATCCACAATTTTTTGGATGAGATGGTAGCGGCGCAGAATATGCTTCATCTGCTGGTATGCCTTTGGTTCCTTCACTTGAGCAATGGCTCTAGAGCTGTCACAGTAGAGCAGAACTAAACCAACAAGGGAGGGTGCTACTCCGAGCTTGATGATGAATTTTCTCAGCCACACCACTTCTTTGGCACATCTGATGCAATGACATACTCTGCCTCGCAAACTGAATCAGCCACTGTGTGCTGCTTGAAACTTTTCCAGCAGATAGCCCCACCATTAAGGGTAAAAATAAATCCCGACACACTTTTGCTGTCATCATGATCAGATTGGAAACTAGAGTCTGTAAACCCTATAAGTCTCAAGTCTGATTCACCATAAACAAGCCACTGGTCCTTAGTATTTCTTAAATACTTCAGGATGGTTTTAATAATCTTCCAGTGATTCTCTCCTGGATCAGATTGGTATCTACTCACTACCTTTAGTGAGTATGCCATATCTGGTCGTGTACATATCATGGCATACATGATAGATCCCACTGCCGAAGTATATGGAATCCTACCCATATGCTCTCTCTCTTGAGGTGTTGTCGGACAATCCTTCTTCGAGAGAGAAATTTTATGGCCTATCGAAAGATAGCCTTTCTTGGAATTCTCCATGCTGAACCTCTTCAGCATAGTATCAATATACGTGGATTGAGATAAACCAAGCAACCTTTTAGATCTATCCCTATAGATTCTCATCCCTAGGATGTAGGAAGCTTCTCCCAGATCCTTCATGGAGAATTGTGACGACAGCTAAATCTTTATTCCCTGTAATGCAGGGACATCATTTTCGATTAAGAGAATGTCATCCATATACAATACAAGAAATACAACTACTGGACCATTAGCCCATTTATAAATGCATGGCTCTTCTCCGTTCTTAATGAAGCCATACGTCTTGATCGTCTTATCAAAATGTATGTTCCAACTCTATGATGCCTGCTTAAGTCCATAAATAGACCTCTGTAGCCTACACACCTTAGACTCATCTGTGGATGTGAATCCTTCAGGTTGTATCATATACACCTCTTCATCCAGCTCTTCGTTTAGGAAAGCTGTCTTCACATCCATCTGCTAGATTTCATAGTCCAGATGGGCAGCTATCGCAAGCATAATCTGAATGGATTTGAGCATTGCCACAAGAGAAAACATCTCATCATAGTCTATACCATAATGTTGACGATATCCCTTGGCAACCAGATGGGCTTTATAGGTTTCCACCTTTCCGTCTGTGCCTCTCTTCCTCTTGAAGACCCACTTACACCCTATGGATTTTACTCCTTCAGGTGGGTCAACCAATGTCTACACATCGTTGACCTTCATGGACTCCATTTCGGATTTCAAGGCCTCCAGTCATTTCTCAGAGTCGGGTCTCTGCATTGCATCCATGTAGGTGATCGGATCCTCATCATTTTCATCAAGTTCGATAGGATCGCCATCCCGGACCAAGAAACCATAGTATTTGTCCGGTTGATGTGGTACTCTACCAGATCGCCTTAAAGGTGCTTGAACAATGGGCTCCGAATCTGATCTAACCAAATCTGATTCAGGTTCAGCAACTTGTGTCGATTTTTCCACCTGTCGAACTTCGTCAAGTTCGACCTTAGAGGCAACAGTCCCTTCACCAAGGAACTTCTTTTCCAAAAAGATTGCCTTAAGGCTGACAAATACTTTTTGCTCATCAGCTAGATAGAGGTAATACCCTTTGGTCTCTTTTGGGTACCCTATAAAATTACACTTGTTAGACCTAGGTCCAAGCTTGTCCATAATTAAATGTTTAACATAAGCCGGACACCCCCAAACCCTAAGGTACGAGAGTATTGGCTTACGTCCTATCCATATCTCATATGGCATTTTGGTTATAGACTTACTCGAAACTCTATTTAGAAGGTAACAAGCCGATTTGAGCGCATATCCCCAGAGGGAGATCGATAGACCAGCAAACCCCATCATGGATTGAATCATGTCTAACAAGGTCCGATTCCTCCTTTCAGATACACCATTATGTTGTGGTGTTCCAGGAGGAGTCCACTGAGAGAGAATCCCATTCTCCCCAAGATATGTCAGAAAATCATTGGAAAGGTATTCACCTCCTCGATCAGATCGAAGAGTTTTAATACCCTTTCCAGTTTGTTTTTCTACCTCATTTCGGAATAGTTTGAACATTTCAAATGACTCCAATTTATATTTCATTAAATAGACATACCCATACCTCGATAGGTCATCTGTGAAGGTTATGAAGTAGAAATATCCACCTCTTACACTTGAGCTCATGGGTCCACATACATCAGAATGTACCAAACCCAAGAGTTCACTGGCTCGCTCACCTTTTTCAGTAAAAGGTGATTTGGTCATTTTACCAAGATGACAGGACTCACAGGTTGGAAGTGATTCACAATCACCTACTTCAAGAATTCCTTCTTGAGCCAACCTGTTTATCCTGTTCTTATTGATATGACCTAGCCTACAGTGCCAAAGGTAGACTTCTGACACATTATCTATTCTAGAGCGTTTACCGGAGGTTTGAACCACATTAACAGGTTGTGATAGAATGTAAATTTTATTATTAAGTTATCCAACAAACATTGTAATACTATTCAAAATGATATTGCAAACGTTTCCTTTTATTAAAAATTGATAATCGTTCATGGCCAAAAGGCCTACAGAAATAATATTTAATAAAAAACTTGGACAATAGTGACATTCACTCAGAATTATGTTTCGAGAATTGATTACAAGGTTCATGATTCCTAATGCTAGAACTGGAACTTTGCTTTCATCTCTAACGTTCAGGAATCTTTCGCCTTCATCAAATCTCCTACTGACCTGCAGACCCTGCATCGAATTGCAAATATGATAAGGGCTTCCGGTATCTAATACCCAGGCAGTAGTATCACAAATGAAAAAGTTGCAAGGTGTTATCATATAAGTACCTTGCTTCTTCTTCGACCTGTTCGGGTCCAGAAAAGCAATGTATAGAGGACAGTTCCTCTTCCAGTGCCCCTGCTTCTTGCAAAAGAAGCACTCCGCCTAGCTCTGATCGGGCTTGCGCTTCTTGGTCTGATCCTGTGCAGACGTCCCAACATGCAGCTACACCTTCTTATTCTTCTTCTTCTTGTTCTTCTTCTTCCCTTTCTTAAAGGGTCGACGACCAGAAGAAGACCCTCCCACAATATTCACCGACTCCTTATGGAGCTGGTGATCCTTCTCAAAGTTCTGCAGCAACCCCAACAAACCGTGGTAGTTCACTGCAGGCTTTGTCATCCAAAAATGAGTAAGGAAGGGGAGGAAGGACTTGGGCAATGAATTAAGGATCGCATCCTTACCGAGCTGCTCGTGCAGGGGAAAGCCCAGTTTAGTTAGACGCTCAATCATTTCGATCATGTATAGTACATGATCAGTGATTGAGGCTCCATCCCTCATCCGAGCATTGAAAATGGCACAACTAGTTTTATGCCTTTCAACATCGTCAGGTATGCCAAAGGAGTCGTTCAACATTTGAAGCATCTCCTGTGGCTGGGCATTCTCGAACCTATGGCTGAACTCATCATTCATTGCCGCCAGCATAATGCACTGAACGGTGATGCGATCGTTGAGCCACTTCTGATAAGTATCTTGGATCGTCCCTCTAACGTTCAGGGCTGGCTCCTCGGGTGCCGGATCCGTTACTACATAAAGGATCAACTCATGCTCAAGGATAATTTTTAATTTTCGATACCAGCTATCGAAATCAGGTCCCATGAGCTTGTCATTATCTAATAATGACTGGAGGGATAGGGTAGTGACCATAGCTGCATAAAAGAAAATCAGATCTCTATTAGTATATAAATTATAAATACTAAAGACTTGGACTTTAGTCTAAAGTTTCTCTCAGTATTTTTACGAACTGGTAGCCTCAACCTCCAATTCGAGAAATTACTTTAATTCCTTAGTGGGTACTAGAATCCACACAGACTACACACGAGCCCAACTTTGGTTGGTCAACCCATGTGCATCTATGAGTAGGTTCATAACCAGTTGTTTCTCTAAACAACTTCTAGTAATTGATTTTGCCCCAGAACCTAATCAGTAGGCTTTGGCCTCCACTGAAAAGATCTGGTTAGGTCCAACCATTAACATGATTTGATTTGGTGAATCGGACCAATAAATGATCAGGCCCGACTTTGGCTGGCCAACCTGACCACCATCAGAAAGACTCAAACCAAATTATCATATTATGAATGATAATTCCATTAGTCAATAAGCACCAGGCCTTTGGGCCTCCAATGATTATTAAACTAATGGACTCATTATCACTCACTTAATGGGAGGCTATGACTTAGTTATCAATATAACTTAATCATTTTTAGGGACCTAATAATTTTTGAAAATTTTATTAAAGGATAGATGAGAAGAAAATATCCAGCCAATTTCAATCCTCCCACTAACTTCACCAAGTCAGATTAAAAAGGATTTAATTAAAGCTGGCATTAGGAGCACCTAAATCAGTCAAACTAATTTATCTAATGACATGGGTAAGCCCTAATCACCAAGTGATCTAATCAAAACCTAATTCACCAGGTTGGCCAGGTAAGTGAGATCAGTGGTGGGGATAAGCCATTAACTCGTCAGAGATCGAATCACTGTGAGTAGCTCCCACTTAAAAACCACTGGTCAAAATGCCAAACTTACCTTAGACACCAACCGGTTCATTAGTTTTAATTTGATTAACTTATTAAATAGGGTTCCACCGCGTAGTCATGAATTAAGTCCATCTTGGTCTAGTTAAAGACATGGACCCTTTCAACTACAACTATTGGAGTGAGTCTAGAGTATCCTTGACCTAATCTAATTCAACTTTTGATTAGATTTGACCAATTACTCTAATTTAGTCCATTTCTTTAAGCTAACCTTAGGTCTAACCCAATTATGGATCTAATCCATCTAACCCATTGACCCACAAGTTTATGCAATTGTCTTAGGTCTTAATTCACAATTCTAGACCTACTAGACAACACTTAATTCTTTTAATTAAGTATTTGGGCTGATGGGTCAGGATTTGGTATTTCGAAAATAATTTTTAAATTTGAAAGATTTTATTTTCTGTTCACCAAATATGTTGACTCATTTCACAAATAGATCAGCATATTTCATAAATAGCAATCCTATTGCTAATTACATAATAGAAAATAACTCAATCAAAATAAATCATGAATATTTCTTTAGATCTAATCTAACACATTCATGATAAATTTCACAATTGAACCTTTACAATTAATTTCTTTCGCTGCTTTATCTGCATGAGATATAATTGCAGCGGCACTCCTACTGCCATAGGAGACCCCATCGAATGGAAGGAGAGGGCCTTTAAACCTTACTTTTCTCTTATGATCGGACGGCTATGGTAACCAACCCAATTCGATTACTTGCTACTTGGATCAAGTATATCTAAATATATTAATTTCAAAATTTAAATTTTAAATTTCAAATTTTAAATTTTGAATTTCAAATTTTAAACAAATTTCAAATTTCAAATTTCAAAATTTTGAATTTCAAATTTCAAATTTTAAATTTTGAATTTTAAATTTAAAATTTCATCCAAATTTCAAATTTCAAATTTTGAATTTTGAATTTCAAATTTTTGAATTTTGAATTTGGAATTTCAAATTTTAAAATTTAAATTTTAAATTTTGAATTTCAAATTTTGAATTTCAAATGTTTTTTTGAATTTTAAATTTTAAATTTTAAATTTAAACTTTTAGATTACAACTTAATCTACACATGCAAATATATATATCATATCTAAGAACCCGCTCTGATACCATTTGAGGGAAAAAATCAGTGCAGGGGTAAAATGATAATTTTAAAGTTTTTTCAAAATTATAATTTTACAGTGAAAAGATATTAATTAATCAAATTAATTAACATGAATTTATCCTATACTAAGATCTAAATATGATATATAGCATATATTCATTTAAATTTAAAATTCGAATTCGAATAGTAAACACTTTACTGTAATGTGTTCAGAACACAATACCTTTGTGCGGATAGTAGATCGTCGCAATCTGATCACCGTTGGAAGAGTCTGATCATCACGATATAGCCACACAGTGTGTCTGACCTCTGCGGATTGTTCACATGAAGCTCCCGGTCTGATCGACTCCTCACGAGTGCTAGCTTATTGTGGAGCCCTTTCGACGATGGATGCTGATCGAACTTCATCAATCGATGTTTGTCGATTCTTCAGATGCTCTAGATCATCAACAGATGTGCTTGAGAGGATGTTGAAGATCTCTCTTAGATTTTGTGAGCTCACAACACTCGTAGCTCACTTTCTCACTTCCCGAACCCCAGGCTAAAACTCTAGGAAACTCACCCGAAACCTTGCACCCACTTTTTTTATTTTTCTTTTTTTTTCTCTTGGAAGGATATGGACTTCCTTCTCATGCACAAGACTGTTGGGAAATGTGTCCCAAAAAGCCAATATCAAGCTGTTGATGGTTGAGCAATCAAGTATTGTAATTGATTTGTTAATAAATAAAATATATTTGGCATTTTCATCATAAGCTTTCATCTTCTAATGAACTCCGTTGTTATGATGAAGTCCTTAGGACTATTTAGATTCGATAAAGAGAGAATTTATCGATTAGTCCTTAAAACTGTTCACGACCAAATGATAAGCTGTTAATAAGGACGACAGCTTCTATCGAGCATAGGTCACTGTAGGCCATATGGGTTGGTTGTCCTCTTAACCAAAGAGTGTGGAGACACTGGTATGGCATACAGATGAGATGTAAGGGTACATCATCATTGAACGTGACCAACTTCAGAGTATTTTGCTGTCGAGAATGTCTCTGATGAGATATAGGTATAAGTGTCCCTTAGACCTGAGATCGCCTCAATGACTTGCAAGCAACTCACTATGCTTTGGTATTGGACTAACTGAATTTTTAATTTAGAGATGGAAAGCTTCTGGGCACAATCAAATACTTGTGAAGTCAGAGTGTGATCGAGATGGGATTGACCACTCCAAGAGTTGGAGAAGAATGAGTTGCTGTATTTTAATTTAGCAAAATTTTGGCCAGGGTAATCCATCAGATGGATTTGATATTTTGAAATACAATGTGGACAACCTGATCAGAGTTGACAGTTAAACTCTGGGGTGTCCTATGATCATTTTGGTCAAGGAGATGAATTATATGAAAACTATATCCGCATGGGTTCTAAGGATGTTGTTCTACACATTCGACCTATCCGATCGTCGGGTACCATTGCTAGATGGTCACTTCGATTGGTATAAAAATTTATTCCTATACTATCGGCTTAGGTTCGGACCTATAAGGTCACATACATTAAAGTTCATGATCCGATCAGATGGTTGATCAACGATTAAAAATCATTCTAGGGTTAAATGATCAATACGATTGACATTTAACCTAGTGCAAGTGTTGCAGCAGGATCTATTAGCAATTCGATTGCTGATTGGCTTAATTTGATTAAGCCAATGGGCTGAGATTAATTTTAATTAAATATGATTTAATTAGATTTGGTTTGAGCTTGATTGGATCAAGTCCAATTGGTTTATTGGATAAGCCAAGTGCAAAGAAAAACTAGTCCTAGTTCAACTAGGACTTGGGTCAATCTAATTTCTAATTTGATTAAAAAATTAAATCAGATTTAAATCTAATTTAATCTGATTAAATTAAGTTCTTAATTGGATTAAGACCTATTTTAATTAGGTTGATCTAATTTTGATTTGATTTGGTTTGGGAAACCAAATTAAAACAAGTCATAAGACAGAATCCTAGTAAGACTAGGATTCCACCTTGCGCCACATAATCCTTCTCCATGCCCTCTCTCTTATTCAACGCCAATCTCCACTTATTTTATATGACAAAAGCCCTCTCCCAGATCTCTCCCACATTCACAAAAGGTCTCCTCTCTTCTTTCTTACATGGAAGGTGGTTTGGATCAAATCTAAAAGGAATAAGTTTGGATTTCGAATTCTATGAGATAGAGTTTTAGAAATCCAAAACTCTTTCAATTTTGCACCGAATTTATCCAAATTTTTTTTGGAATTTTCGTGACTTTTAGGGTATATATTGTCCACCCTTTTCTGGTAATCCATATATGAAAATATGAAGGAGGTGCTCAAGAATTGGGCATCCCTTAACTTGCCATGTTTGGATAAGCCTTGACTAGGTGTTTGACCTAGACAAGGACTCTATCATATCTCTCTATATAAGATGAGTTTCTTTATGAAATTTTAGGTGAACTCAGATATTTGAGAGGCCTTTGTTCCATCCAAAAACTAGAGAGAAATGCCTTTGGGTCGTGGAGATATAAAAGATGCAAGTTTGGATATCTAGAGAGAAAAATGTGAAGAAGAAGAGGGTCTTCTTCTAGGGTTTTTGTTTTCATATCTTTCCTCCCTCCATCTTGAGTTTCCTGAGAGCATCTCAGATCTAAAACTTCTCCTTCTACTTTCCATATTTGGAAGAGTCCAAATCAAGAAGAAGGAGGCACCTGATCAACCATCAAAGAAGGATCAGCGCAGTACTAGCATACTGTGCTGATTTCTTGAAGCAGGACTTTTGATCGAGATTCGTGGGCTCGTGTGGACGACTCCTAGAGGCCGGATGCATGTGCGGCTTGCAACATCATCCTCAAGCCCAGATCAATAAGGTTAGAACATCTAACTTGCAAGGTAATAGATCTGATCTATTGTTTAATACATACATTAGATGTAGTATAGAAACATGTTGATATGATCAACATGTAGTTCATGCTATATTTATATATTTTAATTTTTGATTTAATGCTATGTAATAATCATGTAATAAGATATTAGATCTAGGTATTTTCTAATTTTAAAAAATAAATTTTGATTTATTTTAGTCTTCCGCTGTATGATCTTGAAAAAGTTTCAAGATCTAACCCTGAAACCCTAGATAAGGTTCCTACAATTGGTATCAGAGCCAAGGTTCTTTATTAATGATTATTTATACATGCTTAGATTATTTTTTAGATTAGATCTAATTTATAATCTGATTATTAAATTTAAAATTAAAATTTTAGATCAATCACAAACTGCAAGGTTGTCCTGCTGTAAGGTTTACCCCTTACAGTGCAAAGGTTGTCCTAGTTTGTGTAGATCTATCTTTAATCATAAATTTGTTAGATATGATCTAGATTAAATTTATGATTTATTAGATTTAAAAGATGTTTAAATCTGAAATAAAATCTCTTTGTTAAATAATTTTTGTGCAAAGAAATTGTTTAAAGTTGAAATTGTTTCAATTACATGAACCTGTTTAGATTAGATCTAAAGTAGTTTCATGTTTATTTCACTTGCATCTTGATTATGAATCAAACATGCAATATGGTTGGTAGAATCATATTGTAAAATTATTTTACAAATATGAAAATTATTTTTTGAAAAGCCAAACCCAACCCTCAGCCCAAAACTTAATTAAGAATTAAGAAGTTGTTTGAATAGGTTCTAGGATTGTGAATTGAAGAACCTAAGACACAAACCATAACACATTGGGTTAATGGGTTAGCGGGAATTAGGTCCATTAATTAGGTTAGACCTATGGTTAGATTGAAGATGGACTTAATTAGAGAATTGACTAAATCTAATCAATTGTTGTCTTAGATTAGGTCAAGGATTCTTTAGATCAATTACAATAGTTGTAGTTGGTCAAGTCCATGTCTTTAACGAGAACCAAATGGACTTGATTCTTGGCTAAGCGGTCTAGCACGAACTGTTAGGTTGATCTAATCGAAACTAATTAAACCAGTTGGTGTCTAAGGTAAACTAGACTGGTGGTTTTTAATTGGGAGCCCGCTTACCTGGCCATTTCTGATGGTGTCTAAGGCAAGCTTTGGCAGACCCTCCCACTGATCGAACTTACCTGGCCTCTTGGTGAAATTATATTTTGATCGGATCACTTGACTATTCGAGCTGACCCATGTCAGCTAGGTAAATTAGTGTGACTGATTTAGGTTCTCCTAGACCAGCCCTGGTCTCCCTTAAGCTGACTTGGTGAAGCCAGTGGGAGGATCATGATAAGCTGGTTCATCTGACCTCATCCTCTAAATTATTTAAATCTTCTAAAATTATTAGGTCCTTAAAATGATAAAGTTATGGAGATAACTGAGTCATAGCCTCCCATTAAGGTGTTTGATAATGAGTCCATTAACTCAATAATCATTGCAGACCCAAAGGCCTGGTGCTTGTTGACTAATGGAATTATCACTCATCATATGATGACTTGGAAGTGTCTCTCTAATGGTGGTTAGGTGAGCCAACCAAAGTTGGACTTAATCATTCGTTGGTTAGATACACCAAGTATGATCATGTTAATGGTTGGACCTAACCGGATCCTTACAGTGGAGGCCAAAGCCTACTGATTAGGTTTCTGGGGCAAAATTAAAATTACTAGAAATTGTTTAGAGAAATAATTGGTTATGAACCTACCCTTAGATGTAAATGGGTTGACCAACCAAAGTTGGGCTTGTGTGCAGTCTAAGTGGATTCTAGTACCCGCTAAGAAATTAGGATAATTCCTCGAGTTGGAGGTAGAGGTTACCAATTCGAATAAAATAGTGGGAGAAACCTTTTGATTAAAGTCCAAATCTTTAGGTTTAATGAATCAATTACTAATTAGGTTATGGTTCTCCTTTGTACAAATATGGCCACTTCCCTATCGCTCCGATCATTGTTGGACAATGATAAGTTGGTGGGACCCAACTTCGATTGCTGGTATCGAAAGTTGAAGATAGTCCTAGAGCATGAATGGATCCTATATGTGATAATGGATCCTGCACCTGAGGAGCCAGCTGCCAATGCACGTGGAACAGTCAGAGACACTTACCAGAAGTGGCTCAGTGACCGGACCACGGTGCGCTATATCATGCTGGCTGCCATGAGCGACGAGTTCAGTCGCAAATTTGAGATGGCTTAGCCAAAGGACATGCTTCAAGTGTTGGAGGATGCCTTTGGCACACCCGATGACGTAGAGAGGCACAAGACTAGTTGTGCCATCTTCAACGCCAAAATACAGGATGGTGCCTCTGTCACTGATCATGTATTGTACATGATCGAGCTGATGGAACGATTGAGCAAGCTCGACTTTCCCTTGCATGAGCAGCTTGGGAAAGATGCAATACTGAACTCGCTGCCCAAGTCTTATCTCCCATTCCTCACTCATTATAGATTGACAAAGCTTGAAGTAAACTACCATGGATTACTGGGGTTGCTTCAGAACTTTGAGAAGGATCACCAACTCCTCAAGGAGTCGGTGAACTCAGTGGGAGGTTGTCTTCTGGTTCTCGACCCTTTGAGAAAGGAAAGAAGAACAAGAAGAAGAAAGTGAAGAAGGTGCAAGTTCAGGCTAGGACATCAGTGCAGAGCCAGACCAGAAAGATCAAGCCCGATAAGAGTCTATTCTACTGGCAAGCACCCTAGATTAGATAGTATGTCAGATATCACTTATGGCACTGTAGGCTAGGTCATATAAATAAGAACAGAATAAACAAGTTGACTAAAGAGAAATCTTCGAAGTCAGTGATTGTGAATCACTTCCAACCTGTGAGTCTGTCTTCTTGATAAAATAACCAAGTCACCTTTTACTGAAAAGGTGAGAGAGCTACTGAGCTCTTGGGCCTAGTACATACTGATGTATGCGGGCCCATGAGCACCAGTGCTAGAGGTGGATATTTCTACTTCATAACTTTCACGGATGATCTATCCCGATATGGATATGTCTATCTGATGAAACATAAGTTGGATTCATTTGAAATGTTCAAACGATTTCGAAGTGAAGTAGAAAAACAAACTGGGAAGAGTATTAAAATTCTTCGATCTGATCGAGGAGGAGAATACCTTTCTAGTGAATTTCTCACATATCTAGGAGAGAATGGGATTCTCTCCCAATGGACTCCTCCAGGAACACCACAGCATAATGGTGTGTCTGAAAGGAGGAATCAGACTCTGTTAGACATGATCCGATCCATGATGGGTTTTGCTAGTTTGCCGATATCCTTCTGGGGATATGCACTCGAATCGGTCTGTTATCTGTTAAATAGGAGTCTAAGTAAGTCTGTAATTAAGACTCCATATGAGATATGGACAGGACGTAAGCCAGTACTTTCACACCTTAGGGTCTGGGGGTGCCCGACCTATGTCAAACGATTAGTCACAGACAAACTTGGATCTAGGTCTGACAAATGCTCATTCATAGGGTACCCCAAAGAGATAAAAAGATATTTTTTCTACCATGCTGATGAACAAAAGGTGTTCGTCAACCTTAAGGCAATCTTTTTAGAAAAGGAGTTCCTTGGTGAAGGAACCGTTGCCTCTAAGATTGAACTTGATGAAGTTCAACAGGTAGAAGGACCGACACCAATAGCTGAACCTGAGTCTGATATGATTAGATCATATCTGGAGCCCAATGTACCTGCACCATTAAGGCGATCCGGTAGAGTACCGCGTCAGTCGGACAGATACAACGATTTTTTGGTCCAGGACGGTGATCCCATCGAACTTGATGAGAATAATGAGGATCCGATCACCTATATGGATGCAATGCAGAGACCTGATTTCGAGAAATGGCTTGAAGCCATGAAATCCGAAATGGAGTCCATGAAGGTCAACGATGTATGGACATTGGTTGACCCACCTGAAGGGGTTAAACCCATTGGGTGTAAATGGGTCTTCAAAAGGAAGAGGGGCACAGACGAAAAAGTGGAGACCTATAAAGCCTGTCTGGTAGCCAAGGGGTATCGTCAACATTATGGTATTGACTATGATGAGATGTTTTTCCCTGTGGCAATGCTCAAATCCATTCAGATAATGCTTGCAATAGCTGCCCATCTGGATTATGAGATCTGGCAGATGGATGTAAAGACAGCCTTCCTGAATGGAGAGCTGACCGAAGAGGTGTATATGATACAACCTGAGGAGTTTACATCCACAGATGAGTCCAAGGTGTGCAAGCTTTAGAGATCCATTTATGGATTGAAGCAAGCTTCTCGGAGTTGGAACATGCGTTTTGATAAGGTGATCAAAATGTATGGCTTCATTAAGAATGGAGAAGAGCCCTGCATCTATAAATGGGCAAATGGTCCAGTTGTGGTATTCCTTATCTTGTACATGGATGACATTCTCTTAATCGGGAATGACATCCCCACACTACAGGGAATAAAAGTTTGGTTGTCATCATAGTTCTCCATGAAGGACTTGGGTGAAGCATCCTACATCCTAGGGATGAAGATCTATAGGGATAGATCTAAAAGGATGCTTGGGTTATCCCAGTCCATGTACATAGACACTGTGCTGAAGAGGTTCAGCATGGAGAATTTCAAGAAGGGCTATCTACCGATAGGCCAAAAATTTCTCTCTAAGAAGGATTGTCCGACAACTCCTGAAGAGAGAGAGCGTATGAGTAGAGTCCCATATGCTTCAGCCGTGAGATCTATCATGTACGCCATGACATGTACAAGACCAGATGTGGCATACTCACTAGGAGTAGTGAGTAGATACCAATCTGATCCTGGAGAAAACCACTGGAAAGTGGTTAAAGCCATCCTTAAGTATTTGAGAAATACTAAAGACCAATGGTTGGTTTATGACGAGTCAGATCTGAAACTTATGGGGTTCACAGACTTTAGCTTCTAATCTGACCATAATGACAGCAGGAGTGTGTCGGGTTATATCTTTACTCTGAATGGTGGAGCCATCTGCTGGAAGAGTTCCAAGCAGCATACTGTGGCAGACTCTGTTTGTGAAGCGGAGTACATCACAGCATCAGATGCCGTGAAGGAAGCTGTGTGGCTGAGGAAATTCATCAACGAGCTCGGAGTAGCACTCTCCCTCGATGGTCCGGTCCTGCTCTACTACGACAGCACTGGTGCCATAGCTCAGGCGAAGGAACCCAAAGCACATCAACGGACGAAGCACATCTTGCGCCGCTTCCACCTGGTCTGGGAGATCATGGATCGAGGTGACGTCGACCTTCAGAAGATCGACGGAAAGGAGAACCTAGCCGACCCCTTCACTAAAGCCCTGGCAATAAAGGAGTTCGACAACCACAAGTTGAAGATGGGTATTAGATACTGTGCCGAGTGGCTTTAGGACAAGTGAAAGTTGTTGGGAAATGTGTCCCAAAAAGCCAATCATCAAGCTGTTGACGGTTGAGCAACCAAGTATTGTAATTGATTTGTTAATAAATAAAATATATTTGGCATTTTCATCATAAGCTTTCATCTTCTAATGAACTCCGTTGTTATGATGAAGTCCTTAGGACTATTTAGATTCGATAAAGAGAGGATTTATCGATTAGTCCTTAAAACTGTTCACGACCAAATGATAAGCTGTTAATAAGGACGACAGCTTCTATCGAGCATAGGTCGCTGTAGGCCATATGGGTTGGTTGTCCTCTTAACCAAGGAGTGTGGAGACACTGGTATGGCATACAGGTGAGATATAAGGGTACATCATCATTGAACGTGACTAACTCCAGAGTATTCTGCTGTCGAGAATGTCTCTGATGGGATATAGGTATAAGTGTCCCTTAGACCTGAGATCGCCTCAGTGACTTGCAAGCAACTCACTGTGCTTTGGTACTAGACTAACTGAATTTCTAATTCAGGGATGGAAGGCTTCTGGGCACAGTCAAGTACTTGCAAAGTCAGAGTGTGATCGAGATGGGATTGATCACTCCAAGAGTTGGAGAAGAATGAGTTGCTGTATTTCAATTTAGCAAAACCTTGGCCAGGGTAGTCCATTAGATGGATTTGATATTTTGAAATACAATGTGGACAATCTGATCAGAGTTCACAGTTAAACTCTGGGGTATCCTATGATCATTTTGGTCAAGGGGATGAATTATATGAAAACTATATCCGCATGGGTTCTAAGGATGTTGTTCTACACATTCGACCTATTCGATCGTCGGGTACCATTGCTAGATGGTCACTTTGATTGGTATAGGAATTTATTCCTATGCTACCGACTTAGGTTCGAACCTATGAGGTCACACACATTAGAGTTCATGATCTGATCAGATAGTTGATCAACGATTAAGAATCGTTCTAGGGTTAAATGATCAATACGATTGACATTTAACCCAGTGCAAGTGTTGCAGGAGGATCTATTAGCAATTCGATTGCTGATTGGCTTAATTTGATTAAGCCAATGGGCTGAGATTAAGTCTAATTAAATATGATTTAATTAGATTTGGTTTGGGCTTGATTGGATTAAGTCCAATTGGTTTATTGGATAAGCCAAGTACAAGGAAAAACTAGTCCTAGTTCAACTAGGACTTGGATCAATCTAATTTCTAATTTGATTAGAAAATTAAATCAGATTTAAATCTAATTTAATCTGATTAAATTAGATTCTTAATTGGGTTAAGACCTATTTTAATTGGGTTGATCTAATTTTGATTTGATTTGGTTTGGGAAACCAAATTAAAACAAGTCATAAGACAGAATCCTAGTAAGACTAGGATTCCACCTTGCACCACATAATCCTTCTCCATGCCCTCTCTCTTATTCAATGCCAATCTCCACTTATTTTGTACGATAAAAGCCCTCTCCCAGAGATCTCCCACATTCACAAAAGGTCTCCTCTCTTCTTTCTTACATGGAAGGTGGTTTGGATCAAATCTAAAAGGAATAAGTTTGGATTTCGAATTCTATGAGATAGAGTTTTAGAAATCCAAAACTCTTTCAATTTTGCATCGAATTTATCCAAATTTTTTTTAAAATTTTCATAGCTTTTAGGGTATACATTATGCACCCTTTTCTGGTGATCCATGCATGAAAATATGAAGGAGGTGCTCAAGAGTTGGGCGTCCCTTAACTTGCCATGTTTGGATAAGCCTTGACTAGGTGTTTGACCTAGACAAGGACTCTATCATATCTCTCTATATAAGACGAGTTTCTTCATGAAATTTGTAAAGTTAGATATTTGAGAGAACTTTGTGCCATCCAAAAATCAGAGAGAAATACCTTTAGGTCGTGGAGATATAAAAGATGCAAGTTTGGATGTCTAGAGAAAAAAATGTGAAGAAGAAGAGGGTCTTCTTCTAGGGTTTTTGTTTTCATATCTTTCCTCCCTCCATCTTGAGTTTCCTGAGAGCCTCTCAGATCTGAAACTCCTCCTTCTACTTTCCATCTTTGGAAGAGTCCAAATCAAGAAGAAGGAGGCACCTGATCAACCATCAAAGAAGGATCAGCGCAGTACTAGCATACTGTGCTGATTTCCTGAAGCAGGACTTCTGATCGAGATTCGTGGGCTCGTGTGGATGACTCCTAGAGGCCGGATGCGTGTGCGGCTTGCAACATCATCCTCAAGCCCAGATCAACAAGGCTAGAATGTCTAACTTGCAAGGTAATAGATCTGATCTATTGTTTAATACATACATTAGATGTAGTATAGAAACATGTTGATATGATCAACATGTAGTTCGTGCTATATTTATATATTTTAATTTTTGATTTAATGCTATGTAATAATCATGTAATAGGATCTTAGATCTAGGGATTTTTTGATTTTAGAAAATAAATTTTTATTTATTTTAGTCTTCCGCTGTATGATCTTGAAAAAGTTTCAAGATCTAACCCTGAAACCCTAGATAAGGTTCCTACAAAGACTTCTCACACCCCAAATTTTTTCTCCAAAAACTTTTTCTTGCACGCCCCACTCTTTTTCTCCTTTTATAACAACGTCAAACGTCTTATCCAAAAGAAAGGATAAAGATGAGTAATTGCACATTTGAATTCAAATCAAATTTTGAATTCAAATGGACACCAACTCATCTCTTATCCACTAAAGGTGTGAGGCATGGCTTAAATTATGCATGGAGTAATTTCATGAGAAACCATTTCTCATGTAATAAATAGGGCATAAAAAAAAGGATAAGGTGCAAAAGTTAATTGCCCATTCAAATTCAAACTTTATTTTGAATTTGAATGGCCAACCAATCATCCTTATCCATCCATTTGGCACATTAAAGTGGGGAGTGGAGAGGGCTTGGCATGAGAAAAAAATTCATGAGAAGTTCCTTCTCATAAATCCAAATGGGTGCAATGGAAGTGAGGTGGCGCATGGAGATTGGGTCAAGGTGGTTTAATTATTTAAACCAACCTAATTGAACCAAATAAGTTAGGTCCAATTAGACTAATTTAAACCCAACTTAATTAGGCTTAGTTAGGCTTAATAAAATCCTAATTAAATCAGAAATTGACTAAGCCTAACCCCTGATCAAATCAGGGACCAAACCATCTCGATGATTAGGTCAACTCTTAACCTAATCGGGTCAAACCCAACTGAATCCAATTCAATTGGACTTGATCCAAAAATAATTACTCAATCAAATTGAGTTAATTAGTGATCAAATCACTAATTAAACCTCTCATAAATACTGAGTCCAAATCTGATGGGCAATCGGGCATCAGAATTCATCAATATGTAAACCTGATCGAAAAATCTCAACCAGTGGGACTCTTGACCCCGGTACCCATAATGTGTGGAACTCATGATCAGAGAATCTTGATTCTTGATAACTGAGTCTCAAATATGTAAGATTCTACATCAGCCATCAGATCAGATAAGAATCTCTAATGTGTGTGACCCCACAGGTTCGAACCTAAGCCGGCAGCACAGGAACCAATTCCTGTACTAATCGAAGTGACCATCTAGCAATGGTACCTGATAACCGGATAGGTCGAATGGTCGCAATCGCAACACTCAGAACCTATGTGAATATGGTTACTGTATAATTCATCCTTTTGACCTCTGTGTTTAGGATGACTCAGGGTTAAACTGTCAACCCTGATCAGATCATCCGAATCGTGCTCAACTCAAACAGTCCTGTGACTCCTCACAAAAACTACCCTGGCCAAGGTTTTGCTAAATTGAAACATGACTGTACACAGCTCCTAAACTGGAGTGGTCAATCCCATCTTGACACATGCACTGACAAGTCAAGTACTTGACTACACCCAGCAGCCTTCCGTCACTGAATTAAAAATTCAGGTAGTCCAGTGCCTAAGTGCAGTGAGTTGCTTGCAAGTCACCGTGGCGGTCTCAGGTCGGAGGGATATTTATACCCATATTCCATCAGAGCAAATCTTGACAGTAGAAATAGCTTCGGAGTCGGTCATGTTTAGTGCAGATGTACCCTTACATCTCACCTGTATGCCATACCAGTGTCTCCACACTCATTGGTTAAGAGGACAACCAACCTATATGGCACACAACAACCTATGCTTGATAAACGTTGTCGTCCTTGGTAACAACATATCATTTGGTCGCGAACAGATTTAAGGACTAAATGATAAATCCTCCTTTGTCGAGTCTAAATAGTCCTAAGGACTTCACCACAACATAGGAGTTCATTAGAAGATGAAATATTTTGTAATGAAAAATGCCAAAATATTTTTTATTAATTCATAATTCATGTACAAATACAAAAATGAGCACAACTGTCAACAGACTGATGATTGGCTTTGGGACACTATTCCCAACAATGACAACATCTCCTCGAAGCCATATTGTTCCGGTTGCCTGATGTTTTTTTTGGACTTGTGCAGTACAACACCAATGTCCATCCTAGGTCCAGCTTGCTCCTACTGGACCTCTTGGCTTCTATCACCTGTCTGAGCTCTCTCCATCTGTGGAGACACATTTAAAGAGTACTCCACCTGAATATTAAGTCTTCTCAATGCACCTGCAAGAGGCAAAAGAGAATAGGATATAAGTTGTCCAGCACTACCCTGCTGGACCTCCTGCTGCTCTTACTGCTCCATGCCATCTCATCTTTGGAGAAATAAATTTTCATCGAAGATGATATCCCTACTAATGATGACCTTCTTCTCCAAGGGATCCCATAGCTGGTATCCCTTAATTCCTTACGGATACCCTAAGAACACCATCTTCCATGACCTGGCATCCAACTTGGTCTGCTCACCAGCATCGATGTGCACATATGTCGTGCACCCAATCACCCTTAGATGGCTCAACCCAATCTTCTTTCTAGACCATTTTTTCACTGAAATACCACCATCTAATCTTATGTGAGGTGACCGATTCATTGAGTAGCAGGCTGCATCCACTATATCAACCCAAAATACCTTAGGAAGCCCTGCCTGTGGCCTCCTGCATCATGCCTTTTCCAAAAGGGTTCTGTTGATTCTCTCGGCCACCCTATTTTGCTAAGGAGTCCTTCTCACGGAGAAGTATCTTTTGATGCCACACTCCTCACAAAAATAATGGAACTCCCTGCTGGAGTACTCTCCATCATTGTAGGACCGTGGACACTTCAAGCTCCGACCTATCTCCTTCTCTGCCTCAGCTTTTCACACTTTGAATTTGGTGAAGACTTCTGATTTCTTCTTCATAAAGTAAATCCATATCTTTCTTGAGAAATCATCTATAAAGGTCAAAAAATATCTTACCCCATTTTTGACTAAAATCGGAGCCGGTCCCTACACATCAGTGTGAACTAGTTTCAGTGGGGCTGCACAGTGGGCTAAACTACTAGCAAACTGCACTCTCTTCTACTTTTTCATTTGGTATTGCTCACATACCTCTGAAATACCTCCATCCAGATCTAAAATCAGATCATGCTTGCTCAGTTCCTTCATCCCACGATCACCCATGTGGCCTAGGCGGTAGTGCAACAACCGATGAGCCCCCTACTGATCCTACGCTGCAGCTGCTGCATCAGATTCTTCGGTCACTATAGATCCTTCTAACCTGTAGAGGTTATTCTCCATCTTTCTATCTCTCATCACCACTATGGCTCCATTTTAGATGTTCAAGACTCCACTTCTGGCATGACTACTGAAGCTGAAGCCGCTCCGCTCCAAATAGCCTAGTGACACCATATTCTTCTTCAATTCTGGGACGTGCTTCATATTTGTGAGAGTCTGCACCATCCCATCAAATATCCTCATTCGAATACTCCCTGTACCAGCAACCTTGCATGGGTGATCATCTCTGAGTGTCACTGTCTCCTCATCAATCTTGGTGTATGTCACGAACCAAGATCGATTTGGGGTGTAGTGATACGAACAGGCTGAATCTAGGGTCCATACATCTGTGTATCGCCTGTGACCATCAGATATCACCAAGAGATCATCCTCCACCTCTTGATCAGCCATCATACTTAGCACATCAGATCCTCCCTTGTCTCCTTTCTTGCTCTTCCACTGTGGGCAATTGTTGGGAATAGTGTCCCAAAGCCAATCGTCAACCTGTTGATGGTTGTGCTCATTCTTGTATTAGTATATGAATTATAAATAAATAAAAGTTATTTTGATATTTTTTATCACAAATTGTTTCATCTTCTAATGAACTCCTGTGTTGTGGTGAAGTCCTTAGGACTATTTAGACTCGATAAAGAAGGATTTGTCATTTAGTCCTTAAACCTGTTCGCGACCAAATGATACGTTGTTACCAAAGACGACAATATTTATCAAGCATAGGTTGTTGTGTGCCATATGGGTTGGTTGTCCTCTTATCCAAGGAGTGTGGAGACACTGGTATGGCATACAGGTGAGATGTAAGGGTGCATCTACACTGAACGTGACCGACTCTAGAGTATTTTCTGCTGTCAAGATTTACTCCGATGGAATATGGGTATAACTGTCCCTCCGACCTGAGACCACCACGGTGACTTGCAAGCAACACACTGTACTTAGGTACTGGACTACCTAAATTTCTAATTCAGTGATGGAAGGCTGCTGGGTGTAGTCAAGTACTTGACTTGTCGGTGCGTGCGTCAAGATGGGATTGATCACGCCAATTCAGAAGCTGTGTACAGTTATGTTTCAATTTAGCAAAACCTTGGCCAGGGTAGTCCTAGTGAGGAGTCACAGAACTGTTTGAATTGAGCACAATTCGGATGATCTAATCAGGGTTGATAGTTTAACCCTGAGTCGTCCTAAACATAGGGGTCAAAATGGATGAATTATACAGTAACCATATTCACGTAGGTTCTGAATATTGCGATTGTGGCTATTCAACCTATCCAAATGTCGGGTACCATTGCTAGATGGTCACTTCGATTAGTACAGAAATTGGTTCCTGTGCTACCGGCTTAGGTTCGAACTTGCGGGGTCACACACATTAGAGGTTCCTATCTGATCTGATGGCTAATGAAGAGTCCTAATACTCGTGGACTATGAGTCCTATGTGTCTGGGACTCTATGATCGAGAATCAAGATTCTCTGATCATGAGTCCCACACATTTTGGGTACTGGGGTCAAGAGTCCCACTGGTTTGGGACTTTTTGATCAGGGTTTCATATCGATGGACTTTGATGCCCGATTGCCCATCGGAATTGGACTCAGTATTTATGAGAGGATTAATTAATGATTTGATCACTAATTAAATCAATTTGATTGAGTAATTATTTTTGGATCAAGTCCAATTGACTTGGATTCAGTTGGGTTTGACCCGATTAGGTTAAGTGTTGACCTAATCGCTAAGGTATTTTAGTCCCTGATCTGATCAGAGATTGGGCTTAGTCAATTCCTGATTTGATTAGGATTTTATTAAACCTAATTAAGCCTAATTGTGTTGGTTTAATTTAGTCTAATTGTGTCTAACATATTTTAAATAAGGTTGGTTCAATTGGATTTCAAACCACCTTGATTTCTCTCCCTGCGTCACCTCACTTCATCTGCGCCCATTTGAATTCACGAGAAACATCTTCACATGAATTTTCTCCCACGCAGAAGCCTTCCATGCCCCTCCATTTGTGCATCATTTGGGTGGATAAAGATGGTTGGTTGGCCATTCAAATTCAAATGAAGTTTGAATTTGAATGGGCAACTAATCCATGCGCCACCTAGTCTTATTCTTTTGTGCGCCATTTACTTTACACGAGAAAGAGTTTCTTGTGTAAACTCTCCATGCACAAAAGAGCCCACACCCCTCTATTCTCACGTGTAGAGTGGATAGGAATGAGTTGGTTGGCATTTGAATTCAAATTCGATTTGAATTCAAATGAGCAACCACTTATCTTTATCCTCTCACGCGGTAAAAACTCTACAAAGATGCGGTCTTGCATCATTTTAAAAAGGAGATAAGATAGGGCATGCATAGAAGACATCTGAGAAAAAAAGGGTGGTGTGAGAGAGATTTCTTGCATGAGAAAAGAAAAGAAAAGGAGAAAAAAGAAAGAAACAAGTGGGCGCAAGTTTCTTCGGAGTGTACCCTAGGGTTTTGGCTTAGGGTTCGAGAAGTGAGAACGTGAGCTACGAGTGTTGTGAGCCCACCAAATTTTAGAGAGAGTATCATCAACCTCTCAAGTGCATCTACTGATGATCCAAAGTATTTGAGGAGTCGGCAGATCAAGATCGAAGGAGTTCGATGAACATCGGCCATCAAAAGGGTTCAGCCATGAACTAGCATTCGTGAGGAGCCGATCAGATCGAAAGCTTCATGTGGATGATCCGCAGAGGCCAGATACACTGTGTGGCTGTATTGTGATGATCAGACCCTCCCGACGGTGATCAGATTATGGCGATCAACTATCCGCACAAAGGTAATGTATTCTGAACACATAACAGTAAATTATTTACTGTAGAAGTTTAAATTTTAAATTTAAATGCATGCTATGTATATATCATATTTAGATCCTTATGTAAGATTTATAAATATTAATTAATTTGATTAATTAATAATTTTCACTGTAAAATAATAATTTGGAAAAAGTTTTAAAATTATCGTTTTATCCCAGCTCTAAAATTCACTTCAAATGGTATCAGAGCGGATTCTAAAATATGATATATATATTTGCATGCGTAGATTAAGTTGTAATCTAAAAGTTTAAATTTGAAATTTAAAATTCAAAATTTAAAATTTGAATTTTGAAATTTGTTCGAAATTCAAAATTCAAAAATTTGAAATTTAAAAATTTAAAATTTGAATTTTAAAATTTAAAATTCAAAAATTTGAAATTCAAAATTTAAAATTTAAAATTTAAAATTTGGTTGAAATTTCAAATTCAAAATTTAAAATTCAAAATTTGAAATTCAAAAATTTAAAATTTGAAATTTGAAATTTATTTGAAATTTAAAATTTAAAATTTGAAATTTGAAATTTAAAATTTAAATTTTAAAATTGGTATATTTAGATATACTTGATCCAAGTAGCAAGTAGTCTAATTGGGTTAGTTGCCATGGTCGTCCGATCATAGGAGAAAAGTAAGATTTAAAGGCCCTCTCCTCCCATTCGATGGGGTTCTCCTATGGCGGTAGGGGTGCCGCTGCAATTATATCCCATGCAGATGAAGCAGCGAAAGAACTTAATTGTAAAGGTTCAATTGTAAACTTTATCATAAATGTGTTAGATTAGATCTAAAGGAATATTCATGATTTATTTTGATTGAGTTATTTTCTATTATGTAATTAGCAATAGGATTGCAGTTTATGAAATGTGCTGATCTGTTTGTGAAATAAGTCAACATATTTAGTGAACAAAAAGTACAACCTTTCAAATTTAAAAATTATTTTCAAAATACCAAACCCTGACCCAACAGCCCAAATACTTAATTAAAAAATTAAGTATTGTCTAGTTGGTCTAGAATTGTGAATTAAGACCTAAGATAATTTTATAAACTTATGGGTCAATGGGTTAGATGGATTAGATCCATAATTGGGTTAGACCTAAGGTTAGCTTAAAGAAATGGACTAAATTAGAGTAATTGATCAAATCTAATCAAAAGTTGAATTAGATTAGGTCAAGGACACTCTAGACTCAACTCCAATAGTTGTAGTTGAATGGGTCCATGTCTTTAACTAGACCAAGATGGAATTAATTCATGGCTATGCAGTGGAACCCTATTTACTAAGTTGATCAAATTAAAACTAATGAATCGGTAGGTGTCTAAGGTAAGTTCGGTAGTTTGACCAGTGGTTCTTATGTGGGAGCTATTCGCATTGATTCGATCTCTGATGAGTTAATGGCATATCCCCACCACTGATCTCACTTACCTGGCCAACCTGGTGAGTTAGGTTTTGATTAGATTACTTGGTGATTAGGGCTCACCCATGTTATTAGGTAAATTAGTGTGACTGATTTAGGTACTCCTAATGCTGGCTTTAATTAAATCCTTTTTAATCTGACTTGGTGAAGTCAGTGGGAGGATTAAAATTGGCTGGTTAATTTCTTCTCTTTTATCCTTTAATAAAATCTTCAAAATTATTAGGTCCCTAAAATGATTAACTTATAGTGATAACTAAGTCATAGCCTCCTATTAACTGAGTGATAATGAGTCCATTAGTTTAATAATCACTGGAGGTCTAAAGGCCTGGTGCTTATTGACTAATGGAATTATCATTCATAGTATGATAATTTGGTTGAGTCTTTCTGATGGTGGTCAGGTTGGCCGACCAAAGTCGGACTTGATCATTTATTGGTCTGATTCACCAAATCAAGTCATGTTAATGGTTGGAACTAACCAGATCTTTTCAGTGGAGGCTAAAGCCTACTGATTAGGTTCTGGGGTAAAATTTATTACTAGAAGTTGTTTAAAAAAATAACTGGTTATGAACCTAACCATAGATGCACAAGGGTTGACCAACCAAAGTTGGGCTCGTGTGTGATCTACGTGGATTCTAGTACCCACTAAGGAATTAAAGTAATTCCTCGAATTGGAGGTTGAGGCTACTAGTTCGTAAAAATACTGGGAGAAACTTTAGACTAAAGTTCAAGTCTTTAGTATTAATAATTTATATACTAATAGAGGTCTGGTTTTTCTTTATGCAGATATGGCCACTACCCTATCGCTCCGATCATTATTAGATAATGACAAGCTCATGGGACCTAATTTCGATAGCTGGTATCAAAAATTAAAAATCATCCTTGAGCATGAGCAGATCCTTTATGAGTAACGGATCCAGCACCTGAGGAGCCAGCCTCGAATGCTAGAGGGACGGTCTGAGACACTTACCAGAAGTGGCTCAACGATCGCACCATCGTTCGGTGCATAATGCTGGCGGTAATGAATGATGAGTTCAGTCGCAGATTCGAGAATGCCCAGCCGCAAGAGATGCTTCAAATATTGAATGACTCCTTTGGCACGCCTGACGATGTTGAAAGGCATAAAATTAGTTGTGGCATTTTCAATGCTCGGATGAGGGATGGGGCCTCAATCACCGATTATGTATTGTACATAATCAAAATTATTGAGTGTCTAAGTAAACTGGGCTTTCCCTTGCACGAGCAGCTTGGTAAGGATGCGATCCTTAATTCTTTGCCCAAGTCCTTCCTCCCCTTCCATACTCATTTTTGGATGAGAAAGCCTACAGTGAACTACCACGGCTTGTTGAGGTTGCTGCAGAACTTTGAGAAGGACCACCAGCTCCAAAAGGAGTCGGTGAATGTTGTGGGAGGGTCTTCATCTGGTCGTAAACCCTTTAAGAAAGGGAAGAAGAATAAGAAGAAGAAGAATAAGAAGGTGTAGCCACATGCTGGGATGTCAGCACAGGGTCAGATCAAGAAGCACAAGCCCGATCAGAGCCAGGCGAAGTACTTCTTTTGCAAGAAGCAGAGGCACTGGAAGAGAAACTGTCCTCTATACATTGCCTCCCTGGACCCGAACAGGCCGAAGAAGAAGCAAGGTAATTATATGATAACACCTTGCAACTTTTTCATTTGTGATACTACTGCCTGGGTATTGGATACCAGAAGCCCTTATCATATCTGTAATTCGATGCAGGGTCTGCAGGTCAGTAGGAGATTTGATGAAGGTGAGAGGTTCCTGAACGTTGGAGATAGAAGCAAAGTTTCAGTTCTAGCTTTAGGAATCATGAACCTTGTAATCAATTCTCGTAATGTAAATCTGAGTGAATGTCACTATTGTCCAAGCTTTTTATTAAATATTATTTCTGTAGGCCTTTTGGCCATGTACGGTTATGAATTTTTAATAAAAAAAATGTTTGCAATATCATTTTGAATGGTGTTACAATGTTTGTTGGACAACTAAATAATAAAATTTACTTACTATCATAGCCTGTTAATGTGGTTCAAACTTTCGATAAACATCCTAGAATAGATAATGTGTCAGAAGTCTACCTTTGGCACTATAGGCTCGGTCATATCAATAAGAACAGGATAAACAGGTTGGCTCAAGAAGGAATTCTTGAAGTTGGTGATTGGGAATCACTTTCAACCTGTGAGTCCTGTCTTCTTGAAAAGATGACCAAGTCATCTTTTACTGAAAAAGGTGAGCGAGCCAGTGAACTCTTGGGTCTGGTACATTCTGATGTATGTGGACCCATGAGCTCAAGTGCAAGAGGTGGATATATCTACTTCATAACCTTCACAGATGACCTATCGAGGTATGGGTATGTCTACTTAATGAAGCATAAGTCGGAGTCATTTGAAATGTTGCCCAGCTATGCAACCCAAGAGGGGGGGTGAATTAGGTTTCTAAAAATTTTAAGCCCAACTGATTACTTATGAAGAACAAAACAAAGACTTTAATTCAATATTAATTACCTAAAGCAGGAATGCAAGAATATAATAAAGAAATAAAGTGAAGCGATAAAGCACACCACAAACACAAGGATTTATAGTGGTTCGGTGCTAACCTTGCACCTACATCCACTCCCCAAGATCCTACTTGAGAATTTCAATTCACTATACTTTGTATTCAACCCGAATACAAAACGTCGGAAACTCCGACACTAGCTATCCCAAGCTAGATCACTTGTTTTTCGGGTACAAGTAAACCCAAAACACTCTGATTTCAGGTTCGGATCAACCTTTCCTTGTTTTGGAAATCCTCCAAAAACAAGAACAAAAACTCACAAAGAGTTAGAAAAATTTTGAGCACAGATTAATACAATAACAGCTCCTTTAAATGAGCGAATATAACAATAAAAACTTTACTCAAATGAAGAACCCCTTTTCGAATTTTCTCAAAGTGGATGAACGCTTGAATGAATGCTTGAGAAGAGGTTGATTGTTGATTGAAGATCTCTTTAAAGCTTTGGAAGATCTCTAGATCAAGGTTGAACAATAGGCTTGAAAGATCCTCTCTTTGAAAGCTCTTGAATCTCTTTCACAATCTCTCGTGTGGATTTTGGATCCTCTTTTCTTTTTCTCTCAAATTATCTCGTGGATCCTCTCAATGAATTTTATCTCTCTTTTGATCTGCCGATTGATCTTCTTTTTTTTTTTTCTCTCCAATTTGATCTGCTATTTAATCTGCAATTTCTTTCACCATTTCAAGCATTTTATAGCATTAAAAGCAAGAGAAAATAATTTAGGCAGATAAAGAGCCATTAGAGCAATTTTAGGAAGCATAAAAGACAATTAAAACGGGCAAAAAACTATCCGTTGAAGATATTTTCCGTCGCAGGGGTCGACTCATGAGTCGACTCATGCATCAGGAGTCGACTCATGAGTCGACTTCTGTTGCATTTACCAGAGAATGCGTTTCTGGAAATTCTTGGCTCAAATCAGCAGGGGTCGACTCATGAGTCGACTCATGCCTTGTGGGTCGACTCACAGGTCGTGCCAAGCCAGAAAACTAGCGTGCCAAGGAGAATTTTTGCGTGCCAATCAGCTCACAGTGCCATGAGTTGACTCATGAGTCGACTCATGCACTTCAAACCTTCATAACTTCAAAAATATAAGTCCAAAAATAATGAAATTTTCACCAATAGTTTTCAAATCATTTGTTTTATCAAATGATACTATCAAATCAGGATTTTAGTGAAATTATGATTTTGCCCTTGAAGAGCATAAGGACTTTTTCATTTTAAAATTATTTGTATCCCTTCAATCTGCTTTGTAATCATCAAAATTAATCTAGGAGCAACAATCTCCTCCTTTTTGATGATGACAAAACATTTGAACAAAAATATTTATGTGAATCACTAATTTCAAAAGAATGCATTATAGGTGTATATGCTTGAAAAGAGTATGATTCTTTTGGCATATTTATGCAAAAATAGTTTGTCCATTTTCTTAAAGATTTGAAAAGGGTATTAGATCATTTTGAGTTTAAGATATATCAGAGCAAGAGAAAAGAAATAAATTTTGCAATGTATCAGAGCAAGAAAAATAATTTTTACAATGTTATCAGAAAAAGATTTTACAATGTATCAGAGAAAATTTCACACTATATCAGAGCAAATTTTATAATGTATCAGAGCAAGAAAAATAATTTTTACAATGTTATCAGAAAAAATTTTACAATGTATCAGAGAAAATTTCACACTGTATCAGAGCAAATTTTATAATGTATCAGAGCAAGTTAAAAGAAATTTTAGGGAAATTTTAGGGAGTATCAGAGTAAGTTAAATTTCTTAAGATGTATCAAGGTAAATAAAATTTCAAAAGTTGTATCAAGGTGAGCATGTGTAAAGCATCGTGTTTAGCATTGTATTTTTGATATTGTTCTTTAAATTTTCAATTCATTCATTAATTTCCCATAATTTGTAGTTTTGATTGCTTTTTCTTTAAATGCTCATAATTTTTCTTTAATTGCTCATAATTTATGATTTTGCTTTTTATGGATGGCTTTTTGTTTAATTTCTGTCTGATACCAAATTTCGATACCAAATTTTGTTTAATTTCTCCAATTTTTGTTTAATTTTAATTTTTGTTTTTGTTTAATTTCTCCCTCTTTTTGACATCATCAAACATGGTTAACTCTTCCTTTTTCTGAAACATTTTTTAATTTCTTCCCCTTTAGAGTTTTTCACAGATGTTTGCTCCCCCTTAATATAGCAATTATCAATAGCAAACAACAACAAGGAGAAGACAATATTTCAACAAGAAGAAAATATATAACCAAAATATGATCGATATCATTACAAAAAGGTAGAAATATAAGTAAAAGATGATTCCATTAAAATCATAATTGTTTCAATACATAGTTCATATTATAAAAATCAACCAGCTAATTGTCAATACATGGTCCCAAGGTACAGATCCTAGAACAAGATACTAACTCCTAGGACCTAGTAATGATCAAGACAAATCATGGATCGGAGTCATCAGATATGGTATGAGAAGCTGATGGATCAGAAGTGCGTCCTCTACCCCGTCTGCCTCTGGCACGAGCAGGAGAACGAGATGAACTGGGAGGCTGAGAACGCTGAGATGCTAAGGACTGAACAGAAAGGGTGAGTCTGATAGAATCAAGTACGTTCAGTGCTCTGAAAACAGATTGAAGTAGAGCAGTGAACTGAGTGGTAGCATGCTCACTCGATCCTCGGATTTCTTTCCTCAGCAATTCATATCCACCTTCTAGTGCTCCTCTGAGTCTGCCAGCCTCTGCAGTGAGGTCTGTGACCTCAATAGTTGACTCCTGTGGCTTGGGATGGGCCAATGCAAGGACTTGCCCCTGCAAGTCAAGAACTCTGCCAGTCAGTCTCCAGACTGTGTCCTCAAGCTGCTGTATCCTGATGGACTGATCTGAAATCATCTGAAACATAGTGGAGATGTGGGGAGTAATGGTCTGATCAGAAGAGGTGGCTCCAGGTGCAAAAGAAGTACTACCCCACTGACTAGACAGCAAAGAAGCCACACGCTGTGATATATGCTCGATCTGATCGTCAGCCAGTCTGAACTCTGAATGAGGTGCTCTGCTCTCTGGCTGATACACTAGTGTGGGCATCCTAGTAAACTCTGAAGGGCCAGCCTCAGTATCAGGAATGAACTGGGTATCTGGTGAAGCTGTCCTGAAGTCATGTACAGGAGAAGATGGACCTTCTTCTTCTACTCTGCCTTCAGTTCTGTCCTCAGCTCTTATTTCAGCTCTATCCTTAGCTCTTTCTTCAGAGCCCTTGATCCAACCACCATCAGTCTTTGTAATTCCCATTCGGTGCAGGCTGTGTTGGTTGAAAGTGTCCACATGTGAGAGCTTGGTAGGTGCCTCCCCCTCACAGCTAACTCCAAACCTCCTAAATACTCTAGTAAGGGCCATACCATAAGGCAAGTGTGCCTTGGATCTGTTCAAAGTTTCTCTCATGGCCTCTATCATAAGTGCAGGGAGGTTTAGGGGGGTCTGAGTGATGACATGAAACATGACACATACATCTCTGCTGGAAAGTAAGTCATGTCTACCACTCCTAGGAAAGAAGAGCTTTGTTACCATCTGATGCAGGACCCTCATCTCAATGGACAAAATCTTTGCTTCCAATTTGTTTAAACTTCCTGAATAGGTTTCTCCTAAAATAATTCTGATCCCCTCTTCTTTAATTGGGAGTTCCATATATGAGTATCCTTCACTAGGCAACTGAAGTATTTCTCCCAATATTCTAGAATCCAAGCAGATATCAATTCCCTTGACAGTTGAAGTCACTGACCCGTTTCCATAATGTAGATTCTGGTAGAATTCTCTAACTAGGTCAACATAGGTGACTTCCTTAAGGGAGCAGTAGAGTTCCCATCCTTGATTTTTAATTTTACTTGCAAAAGTAAAACCTTCTTTCTCAAAGAACCAAAAATCTATATTTTTCCCGGTTTCTACTTTTCTATCAGAAAGAGGATTTACACTGGGGCTTATGGAGGATTGAGAGGGACCTTGAGCAGGTACTGAAACTGGAGTGGGAGCAGTTGAAGATTGAGCGGCTTGCCTTTTCTTTCTGACAATTTCTTCATGCTCACGGATTGATTTTCTTCTTTGGGGAAGTTTCATCTTTGGAGCCATATCCACTATACTAGCAGACAAGGAGACTTGAATTGAGTGGAGGAGGGATCACAAAGAGTGAAGAAGGATTTTGGTGGAGAAAAGAAGTGGATTTTGGAAGATCGGTAAAGTGCTAGGGCACGTTCCAACCGCGCCAAGCAATGTGAGAAAGCACAGAAAATCCTTTTCAAGGAGGCGATTTTTGGTGGAGAGGAGGAGGGAGAATTGCCTCGAAATTAATCCTTGGATTTGGAGCAAAAAGAGTTGGAGAAGATGGCTTTTGGAAGAAGGACGATGGGAAGATGAGTCGTCTCACAAACAGTAACCCTTATAAAAACAATGAACCCGTTGAAAGTTGGTGGGATTTACAAGTTTGCCATTGAGTCGACTCATGGGGGTCGACTCATGAAGTTCAGAAATTCAGAAAAAATGCAAATAAATTCTAGAAAAATTCAAAATTTTGGGTGAAGGAATTTTGCTTAATGATAAGTTTTTAGAATAATAAATTTGAGCTTTTGGGACCAGGATAGTTGTTGGAAATTGGGCTCCAAGAATATTTGATATCAATTAAGAGAAGTTTAGGCATATGGATCTAGAATTCCTAGATTTCTCCTAATTTTACAGAATCTATCCTCACTAAGGGCCTTTGTAAAGATATCAGCTAATTGATTTTCAGTGCAAACATATTCAAGAATTACATTTTTGTTTTGAACATGTTCTCTTATGAAATGATGTCTTATTTCAATATGTTTGGATCTTGAGTGTTGTATTGATTTTTAGATAGATTTATGGCACTTGTATTATCACATCTTATTGGTGTTTTATTAAGTTTGATTCCAAAGTCTTCGAGTTGTTGCTTAATCCACAAGATTTGAGCACAACAACTACCGGCTGCAATGTATTCGACCTCAGCCGTAGACAGTGCCACCGAATTTTGTTTCTTGCTAAACCATGAGATTAGGTT
Source organism: Elaeis guineensis (assembly GCF_000442705.2). Lineage (NCBI taxonomy): Eukaryota > Viridiplantae > Streptophyta > Magnoliopsida > Arecales > Arecaceae > Elaeis > Elaeis guineensis. The sequence continues at coordinate 42,692,279 of NC_025994.2, forward strand.
AACTCCAAAAAATTGGCAAGTTCCACTTGTGCTTTTTCTATCTAATTTATATCCAGCAAAATCACATCTGAATATCCTAATAAATTAATTTGTGAGTCCTTAGAGTACCATAACCCTAGAGTTTGAGTACCATTTAAGTATCTAAGGATTCTTTTAACAGCATTCAAATGAGATTCCTTAGGATTAGATTGATATCTAGCACATAAACAAACACTAAACATGATATCAGGCCTACTTGCAGTTAAATATAGTAATGAACCAATTATACCTCTATAGTATTTTAAGTCTACGCTTTTACCTTCATCATCCTTGTCAAGCTTACATGAGGGACTCATTGGTGTGCCAATTGGTTTGCAGTTCTCCATTCAAATCTTTTGAGTAGTTCCTTGGTGTACTTGCTTTGGGTGATGGAGATTCCCTCTTTTGATTGTTTGATTTGGAGTCCGAGGAAGAAGGTGAGTTCTCCCATCATGCTCATCTCGAACTCTCCCTGCATAAGCTTAGCAAAGTCTTGACAAAGGGATTCATTAGTAGACCCAAAAATTATGTCATCAACATAAATTTGTATAATTAGCATATCATTTTGATTTCTTTTAATAAATAGGGTTGTATCTACATTACCTCTTGTAAAACCATTATTTAGTAGAAATTTACTTAGCCTTTCATACCATGCTCTAGGTGCTTGTTTTAATCCATATAAAGCTTTATTTAATCTAAAGACATGATTAGGAAAAGTATGATTTTCAAATCCAGGGGGTTGTTCTACATATACTTCTTCAGAGATATAACCATTTAAAAATACACTTTTAACATCCATTTGAAATAATTTGAATTTCATAAAGCAAGCATATGCAAGTAGAAGTCTAATAGCTTCTAATCTAGCAACAGGTGCAAAAGTTTCATCAAAATCAATTCCTTCTTCTTGATTATATCCCTTAGCAACCAGTCTTGCTTTATTTCTAATTACATTTCCATGCTCATCTAATTTGTTTCTAAAGACCCATTTTGTGCCAATTATTGAATAATCTTTAGGTCTTGTCACTAAGGTCCAAACATTATTTCTTTCAAATTGATTAAGTTCTTTTTGCATAGCATTAATCCAGTTATGATCATTTTCAGCTTCTTCAAAAGTTTTAGGTTCAAGTTGAGATACAAAAGCACAATGATTAAGTACATCTCTAAGTGAAGAACGTGTTTTTACCCCATGCATAGGATCACCGATAATTAACTCCTTAGGGTGGTTGTGAACATACCTCCATTCCTTGGGTAGGTCATTTGTACCTTGAGGTTGTTCTTGAATTTCTTCACTTCTCTCATCTTGTTTATCTTCTTGATCCTTGTCTTCTGGAGTTGCTGAGTCTTTCAGAGTGATCTCCTTCATATCTTCTATTAGTGGCTCTGCATCATCAACACCCTCATTCTTCCTTGAAGGAAGATCGTTAGATTCATCAAAAACAACATGTATGGACTCCTCAACTACTAAAGTTCTTTTGTTGAAAACTCTAAATGCTTTACTAGTAGAGGAGTAACCTAGAAAGATTGCTTCATCTGATTTTGCATCAAATTTACTAAGTTTTTCTTTGCCATTAATTAATACGAAACATCGGCAACCAAAAATATGAAAATATGCAATATTTGATTTTCTTCCTTTCCAAAGTTCATAGGGGGTTTTCTTTAAAAATTTTCTAATTAAAGCATGATTTAAAATGTAACATGCTATGTTAATTGCTTCCGCCCAAAAATATCTTGGAAGGTTGCTTTCACACAACATGGTACGGGCCATTTCTTCTAAGGTTCTGTTTTTCCTTTCAACTACCCCATTCTGTTGGGGTGTCCTAGGAGCAGAGAAGTTATGGCCAATTCCATTTTCATCACAAAAATTTTCAAAGTCATGATTTTCAAATTCAGTTCCATGATCACTTCTAATATTTTGAATTGAAAACCCTTTTTTCATTAGTGACTTTTCGATGAAATTTAGTGAAAATATGAAAAGTTTCATTTTTGTGAGCTAAAAAGAAAACCCAAGTAAAATGAGAGTAATCATCTATTATTACAAAGCTATATCGTTTTCCTCCTAGACTAGTGGTTCTTGTTGGTCCAAATAAGTCCATATGTAAGAGCTCTAAAGGTCTAGAAGTTGAAACAGTATTTTTGGATTTAAATGATACTCTAGTTTGTTTACCTAATTGGCATGCATCACAAATTCTATCCTTTTCAAAATTCAGTTTTGGCAAACCAAGAACTAAATCTTTCTTAAATAATTTTGAAAGAGAGTGCATGCTAATATGTGCAAGTCTACGATGCCACAGCCAACTAGTCTCATTAATTTTAGCATTCAAAGATACTAGGCATTGCATGTCTAATTTGGCTAAATCATTTAAATCTACCATATAAACATTGCCATGCCTATGTCCTATAAATTTAATGCCATCGTTAATAGGACTCGTCACAATGCAAACAGATGATTCAAAAATTACTTTATACCCTTTATCACAGAATTGACTAATGCTAAGTAAGTTATGCTTTAAACCTTTAACTAATAAAATATTCTCAATGTATTTGGAGGGAGTGATACCAATGTTATCTATCCCGATGGTCTTTCCTTTGCCATTATCTCCAAAGGTGACCATCCCTCCATCCTTAGCATCAAGCGTGATGAATTGTGATTCATCACCAGTCATGTGTCTCGAGCATCCACTGTCAAGATATCATTTCCTGTTTTCTTCTTGGGATGCTAGACACACCTCATTTTCGTGTGCCATCAGGCACAGGTTGGCTTGTTCTGTTGAGGTTTTCTCGTCGGAGCTTGAGTCATCACTCGCACTCCAGGTCGCCATCATTGCCTTCTTTTTGAACTTCTTTGGACCTTTCTTCAATTGTAGACATTCGGATCTGACATGTCCCGGCTTCTTGCACTCGTAGCATATAAGGGGTTGATCTTTCTCCTTTTTTTTGCTTTGATCCCCTTTTGTGAATTTCTTTCTCATCCCCTGTTTCCTTTTTCTTAGAAACTTCTTAAATTTCCGGGTGATGAGTGCCATCTCTTCATCCTGTTCTTCATCTTCAGAGTCATCCGTTTCATAATCAAGCGAAGTTGTGGATTTGAGGGCAATGGTTCTTTTCTTTTTGACTTCATCCTCTTGATGTTGCTTCATGCTAAGTTCATGAGTCATCAAGGATCCAAGAAGCTCTTCTAGAGGTAGAGTGTTCAAGTCCTTTGCTTCTTGGATGGCAGTCACCTTGGCTTCCCAAGTTCTTGGCAGTGACCTGAGAATCTTTCTTACAAGTTCACTGTTAGTATAAGATTTGCCAAGACTCTTTAAACCATTGATTATATCAGTAAAACGAGTAAACATAGCAGTTATGGACTCATCATGCTCTATTTTGAACAATTCATATTTATGTACAAGCATGTTTATTTTAGACTCTTTTACTTGATTTGTTCCCTCATGGGTTACTTCTAACCTATCCATATTTCTTTAGCAGATGCACAAGTAGAAATGCGATTAAATTCACTTGCATCTAGTGCACAATAAAGGACATTCATGGCTTTGGCATTTAATTGTGCCAATTTCTTGTCAATCTCATCCCATTCTTTTTCGGGTTTGGTTGACTCCTCACCATCTATAATCTTGGTGGGTGTGTGAGGACCGTTCACTATGATACTCCACATATCATAGTTGAGTGCTTGTATGAATATCTTCATCCGAGCTTTCCAATAGGTGTAATTAGACCCATTGAAAAGTGGAGGTCTGTTTGTAGATTGCCCTCGGCTAGAGAAGTACCGACATGGGTTGCCATAGATCTTTGGCTCTTTGATTGTTAGATCAAAGAAGGGCTAGAGCACCAGCTCTGATACCACTTGTTGCCCAGCTATGCAACCCAAGAGGGGGGGTGAATTGGGTTTCTAAAAATTTTAAGCCCAACTGATTACTTATGAAGAACAAAACAAAGACTTTAATTCAATATTAATTACCTAAAGCAGGAATGCAAGAATATAATAAAGAAATAAAGTGAAGCGATAAAGCACACCACAAACACAAGGATTTATAGTGGTTCGGTGCTAACCTTGCACCTACATCCACTCCCCAAGATCCTACTTGAGAATTTCAATCCACTATACTTTGTATTCAACCCGAATACAAAACGTCGAAAACTCCGACACTAGCTATCCCAAGCTAGATCACTTATTTTTCGGATACAAGTAAATCCAAAACACTCCGATTTCAGGTTCGGATCAACCTTTCCTTGTTTTGAAAATCCTCCAAAAACAAGAACAAAAACTCACAAAGAGTTAGAAAAATTTTTGAGCACAAATTAATACAATAACAGCTCCTTTAAATGAGCGAATATAACAATAAAAACTTTACTCAAATGAAGAACCCCTTTTCGGATTTCTCAAAGTGGATGAACGCTTGAACGAATGCTTGAGAAGAGGTTGATTGTTGATTGACGATCTCTTTAAAGGCTTTGGAAGATCTCTAGATCAAGTTGAACAATAGGCTTGAAAGATCCTCTCTTTGAAAGCTCTTGAATCTCTTTCACAATCTCTCGTGTGGATTTGGATCCTCTTTCTTTTTCTCTCAAATTATCTCGTGGATCCTCTCAATGAATTTTATCTCTCTTTTGATCTGCCGATTGATCTTCTTTTTTTTCTCTCCAATTGATCTGCTATTTAATCTGCAATTTCTTTCACCATTTAAGCATTTTATAGCATTAGAAGCAAGAGAAAAAATTTAGGCAGATAAAGAGCCGTTAGAGCAATTTTAGGAAGCATAAAAGGCAATTAAAACGGGCAAAAAACTATCCGTTGAAGATATTTTCCGTCGCAGGGGTCGACTCATGAGTCGACTCATGCATCAGGAGTCGACTCATGAGTCGACTTCTGTTGCATTTACCAGAGAATGCGTTTCTAGA
>NC_025994.2:43321102-43368440 GCF_000442705.2 Elaeis guineensis
CGAAAATTTAGTGCAGGGGCAAAATGGTAATTTTAAAACTTTTTCAAAATTACTATTTTACAGCAGAATTATTAATTAATCTCATTAATTAATACTAATTAACCCTACACTAGGATCTAAATATGATACAACAGCATGCATTTAAATTTGAAATTCAAATTTGAATCAGTAAACGTTTTACAGTACTGTGTTCAGAACACATCACCTTTTGCGGGTAGTCGATCACCGCAATCTGATCACCGTCGGAGGCTCTGATCATCAGTCGCAGCCACCCAACTGTCTGGCCTCTGCGGATCATCCACACGAAGCTCCCGTCTGATCAGCTCCTCACGAATGCTAGTTCGTGATTTCACCCTTTTGATGGCAGATGTTGATCGAACTCCTTCGATCGATGTGTGCCGACTTCTCGGATGCTCCGGATCGTCTGCACAGTTACTTGAGAGGCTGATGGATCTCTCTCTAAAATTTGGTGGACTCACGACACTCGTGGCACACCAATCTCACTTCCCGAACCCTAGGTAGAAACCCTAGGGTACACACCAAAAACCCTGCGCCCAATTTTCTCTCTTTTCTTTCTTTTTCTCTCGGAAGGTTTTGGACCTTCACCTTATGCAGAAGCCTTCCTCACGCCCCAAAGTTTCTCTCCTAATTTTTCTACGCACGTCCCACCTTTCTCCTCTTTTTAAAACAACGTCGAACGTGTCTTATCCGCGTGAGAGGATAAAGACAAGAGGTTACACATTTGAATTCAAATCAAATTTGAATTCAAACGAAAACCAACTTATCCCTATCCTTTTGGGCGTGAGAAGAGAAGGGGCGTGGCTCTTTGTGCGTGGAAAAGTTTCACGAGAAACCTTTTCTCGTGTAAGTAATGTGGCGCACAAAATGGATAAGGATGAAAGGGCAAGTGATAAGTTATCCATTCAAATTCAAACATGCTTTGAATTTGAATGGCTAACTAATTAATTTATCCATCCATATGGGCACAAATGAGGAGTGGGGAAGGGTTTTACGTGAGAAAAATTTCACGAGAAGTTTCTTCTCGTGAATTCAAATGGGTGCAAGGAAGTTGGGTGACGCAGGGAATTTAAAACAAGGTGGTTTGATTCAAATTGAGCCAACCTAGTTTAAAATAGGTTGAGCACAATTAGACCAAATTAAACCCAACATAATTAGGCTTAATTAGGCTTAATAAAATCCTAATCAAATCAGGAATTAACTAAACCTAACCCCTGATCAAATCAGGGACTAAACCACCTTAGCGATTAGGTCAACATTTAACCTAATCGGGTCAATCCAAACTGAATCCAATTCAATTGGACTTGATCCAAAAATAATTACTCAATCAAATTGAGTTAATTAGTGATTAAATTACTAATTAAACCTCTCATAAATTTGAGTCCAAATCCGATGGGCAATCAGGCATCAGAGACCATCGATATGAAACCCTGATCAAAGAGTTCAAATTTCAAATTCAAAATTCGAAATTCAAAATTTTGACCCCGGTACCCAAAATGTGTGGAACTCATGATTAGAGAATCCTAATTCTCAATCATAGAGTTCCAGATAGATAAGACTCATAATCAGCCATCAGATCAGAAAGGAACCTCTAATGTGTGTGACCCCGCAGGTTCGAACCTAAGCCGGTAGCACAGGAACCAATTTCTGTACTAATCGAAGTGACCATCTAGCAATGGTACCCGACGACCGGATAGGTCGAATAATCGCAATCGCAACATTCAGAACCTACGTGAATATGGTTACCGTATAATTCATCCCTTTTGACCCCTGTGTTTAGGATGACTCAGAGTTAAACTGTCAACCCTGATGATATCATCCGAATCGTGCTCAACTCAATTAGTCCTGTGACTCCTCACTAGGACTACCCTGGCCAAGGTTTTGCTAAATTGAAACACGACTGTACACAGCTCCTAAACTGGAGTGGTCAATCCCATCTTGACACACGCACCGACAAGTCAAGTACTTGACTACACCCAGCAACCTTCCGTCACTGAATTAGAAATTCAGGTAGTCCAGTGCCTAAGTGCAGTGAGTTGCTTGCAAGTCACCGTGGCGGTCTCAGGTCGGAGGGACATTTATACCCATATCCCATCGGAGCAAATCTTGACAGCAGAAATAGCTCCGGAGTTGGTCACGTTCAGTGCAGATGTACCATTACATCTCACCTGTATGCCATACCAGTGTCTCCACACTCTTTGGTTATGAGGACAACCAACCCATATGGCACACAACGACCTATGCTCGATAAATATTGTCGTCCTTGGTAACAACGTATCATTTGGTCGCGAACATGTTTAAGGACTAAACGACAAATCCTCCTTTGTCGAGTCTAAATAGTCCTAAGGACTTCACCACAACACAGGAGTTCATTAGAAGATGAAACATTTGTGATGAAAAAATACCAAAATAACTTTTATTTATTTATAATTCATGTACTAATACAAAAGGAGCACAACCGTCAACAGGCTGACGATTGGCTTTGGGACACTATTCCCAACAATCTCCCACTTGGCCTAAAGCCTATCGGTGCAGTATCTAATACCCATCTTCGACTTGTAGTCGTTGAACTCCTTCACCGCAATGGCTTTAGTGAATGGGTCGGCCAGGTTCTCCTTCCCGTCGATCTTCTGAAGGTCGACGTCACCTCGATCCACGATCTCCCGGATGAGATGGTAGCGGCGCAGAATATGCTTCGTCCGCTGGTGTGCCTTTGGTTCCTTCGCCTGAGCAATGGCTCCAGAGCTGTCGCAGTAGAGCAGAACTGGACCAACAAGGGAGGGTGCTACTCCGAGCTCGGTGATGAATTTCCTCAGCCACACCGCTTCTTTGGCAGCATCTGATGCAGCAATATACTCCGCCTCGCATACTGAATCAGCCACAGTGTGCTGCTTGGAACTCTTCCAGCAGACAGCCCCACCATTAAGGGTAAAAATAAATCCTGACACACTCTTGCTATCATCTCGATCAGACTGGAAACTAGAGTCTGTAAACCCTATAAGTCTCAAGTCCGATTCACCATATATAAGCCACTGGTCCTTAGTATTTCTCAAATACTTCAGGATGGTTTTAACAACCTTCCAGTGATTCTCTCCTGGATCAGATTGGTATCTACTCACTACCCCTAGTGAGTATGCCACATCTGGTCGTGTACATGTCATGGCGTACATGATAGATCCCACTGCCGAAGCATATGGAATCCTACCCATACGCTCTCTCTCTTGAGGTGTTGTCGGACAATCCCTCTTCGAGAGAGAAATTCCATGGCCTATCGGTAGATAGCCTTTCTTGGAATTTTCCATGCTGAACCTTTTCAGCATAGTATCAATGTACGTGGACTGGGATAAGCCAAGCAACTTTTTGGATCTATCCCTATAGATCCTCATCCCTAGGATGTAGGAAGCTTCTCCCAGATCCTTCATGGAGAACTGTGACGATAGCCAAATCTTTATTCCCTGTAATGCAGGGACATCATTCCCGATTAAGAGAATGTCATCCACATACAATACAAGAAATACTACTGCTGGACCATTAGCCCACTTATAAATGCAGGGTTCTTCTCCGTTCTTAACGAAGCCATACGTTTTGATCGTCCTATCAAAACGTATGTTCCAACTCCGAGATGCCTGCTTAAGTCCATAAATGGACCTCTGTAGCTTGCACACCTTAGACTCATCTGTGGATGTGAACCCTTCAGGTTGTATCATATACACCTCTTCGTCCAGCTCTCCGTTTAGGAAAGCTGTCTTCACATCCATCTGCCAGATTTCATAGTCCAGATGGGCAGCTATCGCAAGCATAATCCGAATGGATTTGAGCATTGCCACAGGAGAAAACGTCTCGTCATAGTCTATACCATAACGTTGACGATATCCCTTGGCAACCAGACGGGCTTTATAGGTCTCCACCTTTCCGTCTGCGCCCCTCTTCCTTTTGAAGACCCACTTACACCCTATGGGTTTTACTCCTTCGGGTGGGTCAACCAATGTCCACACATCGTTGACCTTCATGGACTCCATTTCGGATTTCATGGCCTCTAGCCATTTCTCAGAGTCAGGTCTCTGCATTGCATCCATGTAGGTGATCGGATCCTCATCGTTTTCATCAAGTTCGATAGGATCACCATCCCGGACCAAGAAACCATAATATCTGTCCGGTTGATGTGGTACTCTACCAGACCGCCTTAAGGGTGCATAATCAATGGGCTCCGGATCTGATCTAATCAAATCCGGTTCAGGTTCAGTAACATGTGTCGGTTTTTCCACCTGTCGAACTTCGTCAAGTTCGACTTTAGAGGCAACAGTTCCTTCACTAAGGAACTCCTTTTCTAAAAAGATTGCCTTAAGGCTGACAAACACCTTTTGCTCATCAGCAAGGTAGAAATAATACCCTTTGGTCTCTTTTGGGTACCCTATAAAATTACACTTGTCAGACCTAGGTCCAAGCTTGTCTGTAATTAAACGTTTAACATAAGCCGGACACCCCCAAACCCTAAGGTGCGAGAGTACTGGCTTACGTCCTATCCATATCTCATATGGCGTTTTGGCTACAGACTTACTCGGAACTCTATTTAGAAGGTAACAAGCCGATTCGAGCGCATATCCCCAGAGGGAGATCGGCAGACCAGCAAACCCCATCATGGATCGAACCATGTCTAACAGGGTCCGATTCCTCCTTTCAGACACACCATTATGCTGTGGTGTTCCAGGAGGAGTCCACTGAGAGAGAATCCCATTCTCCCCTAGATACGTCAGAAACTCATTGGAAAGGTATTCACCTCCTCGATCAGATCGAAGAGTTTTAATACACTTCCAGTTTGTTTTTCTACCTCATTTCGGAATAGTTTGAACATTTCAAATGATTCCGACTTATGCTTCATTAAATAGACATACCCATACCTAGATAGGTCGTCTGTGAAGGTTATGAAGTAGAAAAATCCACCTCTTGCACTTGAGCTCATGGGTCCACATACATCAGAATGTACCAGACCTAAGAGTTCACTGGCTCGCTCACCTTTTCCAGTAAAAGGTGACTTGGTCATCTTTCCAAGAAGACAGGACTCACAGGTTGGAAGTGATTCACAATCACTAACTTCAAGAATTCCTTCTTGAGCCAACCTGTTTATCCTGTTCTTATTGATATGACCTAGCCTACAGTGCCAAAGGTAGACTTCTGACACATTATCTATTCTAGAGCGTTTACCGAATTTTTGAACCACATTAACAGGCTGTGATAGTAAGTAAATTCCATTATTTAATTGTCCAACAAATATTGTAACACCATTCAAAATGATATTGCAAATATTTCTTTTATTAAAAAATCATAACCGTACATGGCCAAAAGGCCTACAGAAATAATATTTAATAAAAAACTTGGACAATAGTGACATTCACTCAGAATTACATTACGAGAATTGATTACAAGACTCATGATTCCTAAAGCTAGAACTGGAACTTTGCTTCCATCTCCAACATTCAGGAACCTCTCGCCTTCATCAAATCTTCTACTGACCTGCAGACCCTGCATCGAATTACAAATATGATAAGGGCTTCCGGTATCCAATACCCAGGCAGTAGTATCACAAATCGAAAAGTTGCAAGGAGTTATCATATAATTACCTTGCTTCTTCTTTGGCCTGTTCGGGTCCAGGGAGGCAATGTATTGAGGACAGTTCCTCTTCCAATGCCCGTGCTTCTTGCAAAAGAAGCACTCCGCCTGGCTCTGGTCATGCTTGCGCTTCTTGGTCTGACCCCGTGCTACTGTCCCAGCATGAGATTGCACCTTCTTATTTTTCTTCTTCTTGTTCTTCTTCCCCTTCCCAAAGGGTTGACGACGAGAAGAAGACCCTCCCACTACATTCACCGACTCCTTATGGAGTTGGTGATCCTTCTCAAAGTTCTGCAGCAACCCCAACAATCCGTGGTAGTTTACTGCAGGCTTTGTCATTCGAAAATGAGTAAGGAATGGGAGGAAGGACTTGGGCAAGGAATTAAGGATCGCATCCTTACCGAGCTGCTCGTGCAGAGGAAAGCCCAATTTGCTTAGGCGCTCAATCATCTCGATCATATACAGTACATGATCAGTGACTGAGGCCCCATCCCTCATCCGAGCATTGAAAATAGCACAACTAGTTTTGTGCCTTTCAACGTCGTCAGGCGTGCCAAAGGAGTCGTTCAACATTTGAAGCATCTCCTGTGGCTGGGCGTTCTCAAACCTTCGGCTGAACTCGTCATTCATTGCTGCCAGCATAATACATCGAACGGTGGTGCGGTCATTGAGCCACTTCAAGTAAGTGTCTCGGATCGCTTTACTAGCGTTCGGAGCTGGCTCCTCAGGTGCTGGATCCGTTACTACATAAAGGATCCGTTCATGCTCAAGGACGATTTTCAATTTTCGATACCAGCTATCGAAATTGGGTCCCATGAGCTTGTCATTATCTAATAATGACCGGAGCGACAGGGTAGTGGCCATAGCTGCTTAAAGGAAAATGAGACCTCTATTAGTACATAAATTAATACTAAAGACTTGGACTTTAGTCTAAAGTTTTTCCCAATATTTTTACGAACTGGTAGCCTCATCCTCCAATTCGAGAAATTACTTTAATTCCTTAATGGGTACTAGAATCCACACAGACTACACACGAGCCCAACTTTGGTTGGTCAACCCATGTGCATCTATGGGTAGGTTCTTAACCAGTTGTTTCTCTAAACAACTTCTAGTAATTTATTTTGCCCCAGAACCTAATCAGTAGGCTTTGGCCTCCACTGAAAAGATCTGGTTAGGTCCAACCATTAACATGACTTAATTTAGTGAATCGGACCAATAAATGATCAGGCCCGACTTTGGCCGGCCAACCTAACCACCATCAGAAAGACTCAATCAAATTATCATATTATGAATAATAATTCCATTAGCCAATGAGCACCAGGCCTTTGGGCCTCCAATGATCATTGAACTAATGGACTCATTATCATTCACTTAATGGGAGGCTATGACTTAGTTATCATTATAACTTAATCATTTTAGGGACCTAATAATTTTGAGGATTTTATTAAAGAATAGTAGAGAAGAAATCATCCAGCCAATTTCAATCCTCCCACTGACTTCACCAAGTCAGATTAAAAAGGATTTAATTAAAGCTGGCATTAGGAGCACCTAAATCAGTCATACTGATTTACCTAATGACATGGGTGAGCTCTAATCACCAAGTGATCTAATCAAAATCTAACTTACCAGATTGGCCAGGTAAGTGAGATCAGTGGTGGGGATTTGCCATTAACTCGTCAATGATCGAATCAATGCGAGTAGCTCCCGCTTAAGAACCACTGGTCAAAACTGCCGAACTTACCTTAGACACCAACCGGTTCATTAGTTTTAATTTTGATCAACTTAGTAAATAGAGCTCCACCGCGTAGCCATGAATTAAGTCCATCTTGGTCTAGTTAAAGACATGGACCCATTCAACTACAACTATTGAAGTTGAGTCTAGAGTATCCTTGACCTAATCTAATTCAACTTTTGATTAGATTTGACCAATTACTCCAATTCGTCCATTTTTTAAACTAACCTTAGGTCTAACCCAATTATGGACCTAATTCATCTAACCCATTGACCCAAAAGTTTATGCAATTGTCTTAGGTCTTAATTCACAATTCTAGACCTACTAGACAACACTTAATTCTTTTAATTAAGTACTTGGGCTGATGGGTCAGGGTTTGGCATTTCGAAAATAATTTTCAAATTTGAAAGATTTTATTTTCTGTTCACCAAATGTGTTAACTCATTTCACAAACGGGTCAGCACATTTCATAAACAGCAATTCTATTGCTCATTTCATAACAGAAAATAACTCAAAATAAATCATAAATTTTTTTTAGATCTAATCTAACACATTCATGATAAATTTCTTAATTAAGTCCTTTCGCTGCTTCATCGGCATGGGATATAATTGCATCGGCACCCCTACCGCCATAGGAGACCCCATCGAATGGGAAGAGAGGGCCTTTAAACCCTACTTTTCTCCTATGACCGGACGGCCATGGCAACCAACCCAATTAGATTACTTGCTACTTGGATCATGTATATCTAAATATACAAATTTCAAAATTTAAATTTTGAATTTCAAATTTCAAATTTCAAATTTAAATTTTAAATTTCAAATTTGAGATTTCAACCAAATTTCAAATTTCGAATTTTCAATCTTTGAATTTTAAATTTTGAATTTTGAATTTCAAATTTCAAATTTCGAATTTCAAATTTCAAATTTCAAATTTGAGATTTCAACCAAATTTCAAATTTCAAATTTTGAATTTTGAATTTCAAATTTCAAATTTCAATTTCAAATTTCAAATTTCAAATTTGAGATTTCAACCAAATTTCAAATTTCAAATTTTGAATTTCAAATTTGAAACTTCTAACAAATTTCAAATTTCAAATCTTTTTGAATTTCGAATTTTGAATTTTGAATTTCAAATTTAAACTTATAGATTACACCTTAATCTACGCATGCATATGTATATCATATTCTAGAACCTGCTCTGATACCAATTGAAGCGAAAATTTAGTGCAGGGGCAAAATGGTAATTTTAAAACTTTTTCAAAATTACTATTTTACAGCGGAATTATTAATTAATCTCATTAATTAATACTAATTAACCCTACACTAGGATCTAAATATGATACAACAGCATGCATTTAAATTTGAAATTCAAATTTGAATCAGTAAACGTTTTACAGTACTGTGTTCAGAACACATCACCTTTTGCGGGTAGTCGATCACCGCAATCTGATCACCGTCGGAGGGCTCTGATCATCACGTCGCAGCCACCCAACTGTCTGGCCTCTGTGGATCATCCACACGAAGCTCCCGTCTGATCAGCTCCTCACGAATGCTAGTTCGTGATTTCACCCTTTTGATGGCAGATGTTGATCGAACTCCTTCGATCGATGTGTGCCGACTTCTCGATGCTCTGGATCATCTGCACAGTTACTTGAGAGGCTGATGGATCTCTCTCTAAAATTTGGTGGACTCACGACACTCGTGGCACACCAATCTCACTTCCCGAACCCTAGGTAGAAACCCTAGGGTACACACCAAAAACCCTGCGCCCAATTTTCTCTCTTTTCTTTCTTTTTCTCTCGGAAGGTTTTGGACCTTCACCTTGCGCAGAAGCCTTCCTCACGCCCCAAAGTTTCTCTCCTAATTTTTCTACGCACGTCCCACCTTTCTCCTCTTTTTAAAACAACGTCGAACGTGTCTTATCCGCGTGAGAGGATAAAGACAAGAGGTTACACATTTGAATTCAAATCAAATTTGAATTCAAACGAAAACCAACTTATCCCTATCCTTTTGGGTGTGAGAAGAGAAGGGGCGTGGCTCTTTGTGCTGGAAAAGTTTCACGAGAAACCTTTTCTCGTGTAAGTAATGTGGCGCACAAAATGGATAAGGATGAAAGGGCAAGTGATAAGTTATCCATTCAAATTCAAACATGCTTTGAATTTGAATGGCTAACTAATTAATTTATCCATCCATATGGGCACAAATGAGGACGTGGGGAAGGGTTTTACGTGAGAAAAATTTCACGAGAAGTTTCTTCTCGTGAATTCAAATGGGTGCAAGGAAGTTGGGTGACGCAGGGAATTTAAAACAAGGTGGTTTGATTCAAATTGAGCCAACCTAGTTTAAAATAGGTTGAGCACAATTAGACCAAATTAAACCCAACATAATTAGGCTTAATTAGGCTTAATAAAATCCTAATCAAATCAGAATTAACTAAACCTAACCCCTGATCAAATCAGGGACTAAACCACCTTAGCGATTAGGTCAACATTTAACCTAATCGGGTCAATCCAAACTGAATCCAATTCAATTGGACTTGATCCAAAAATAATTACTCAATCAAATTGAGTTAATTAGTGATTAAATCACTAATTAAACCTCTCATAAATGTTGAGTCCAAATCCGATGGGCAATCAGGCATCAGAGACCATCGATATGAAACCCTGATCAAAGAGTTCAAATTTCAAATTCAAAATTCGAAATTCAAAATTTTGACCCCGGTACCCAAAATGTGTGGAACTCATGATTAGAGAATCCTAATTCTCAATCATAGAGTTCCAGATAGATAAGACTCATAATCAGCCATCAGATCAGAAAGGAACCTCTAATGTGTGTGACCCCGCAGGTTCGAACCTAAGCCGGTAGCACAGGAACCAATTTCTGTACTAATCGAAGTGACCATCTAGCAATGGTACCCGACGACCGGATAGGTCGAATAATCGCAATCGCAACATTCAGAACCTACGTGAATATGGTTACCGTATAATTCATCCCTTTTGACCCCTGTGTTTAGGATGACTCAGAGTTAAACTGTCAACCCTGATGATATCATCCGAATCGTGCTCAACTCAATTAGTCCTGTGACTCCTCACTAGGACTACCCTGGCCAAGGTTTTGCTAAATTGAAACACGACTGTACACAGCTCCTAAACTGGAGTGGTCAATCCCATCTTGACACACGCACCGACAAGTCAAGTACTTGACTACACCCAGCAACCTTCCGTCACTGAATTAGAAATTCAGGTAGTCCAGTGCCTAAGTGCAGTGAGTTGCTTGCAAGTCACCGTGGCGGTCTCAGGTCGGAGGGACATTTATACCCATATCCCATCGGAGCAAATCTTGACAGCAGAAATAGCTCCGGAGTTGGTCACGTTCAGTGCAGATGTACCATTACATCTCACCTGTATGCCATACCAGTGTCTCCACACTCTTTGGTTATGAGGACAACCAACCCATATGGCACACAACGACCTATGCTCGATAAATATTGTCGTCCTTGGTAACAACGTATCATTTGGTCGCGAACATGTTTAAGGACTAAACGACAAATCCTCCTTTGTCGAGTCTAAATAGTCCTAAGGACTTCACCACAACACAGGAGTTCATTAGAAGATGAAACATTTGTGATGAAAAAATACCAAAATAACTTTTATTTTTTATAATTCATGTACTAATACAAAAGG
The DNA here is from genome assembly GCF_000442705.2 of Elaeis guineensis. Taxonomy (NCBI): domain Eukaryota; kingdom Viridiplantae; phylum Streptophyta; class Magnoliopsida; order Arecales; family Arecaceae; genus Elaeis; species Elaeis guineensis. The sequence continues at coordinate 43,332,143 of NC_025994.2, forward strand.
AGCACAACCGTCAACAGGCTGACGATTGGCTTTGAGACACTATTCCCAACAGTCCCAACCTAGGAACCTCATCCTAGATCTCCCAAAAACCCCAAATCTCTTAAAATCGAGATCTATTCTCTCCAAATTTACTGCTCTCATAGCTTATTTTTCTGATTTCTCCAAATTCCAAAATCTAACCCTCAAATCCATGAGAAACTTTTCAAAAATCATCTTCTCCACTTAGTTTCACTTCAATCCACATCCTTCTCCACCCTCTTGACCATTATCCACCCTCTTCTTGGGACATGGCCCCCAAAATGAGAATGCCACAAAGAAGGAAGTCGGTGAGATCCATGGAAGCAGAAGAAAGGAGGAAGAAGGCAGCACATGAGCCGACCCAAGCATCCCCTCCAGTAACTCCAAGTAAGATTCCATTATCTGCAAGGAAGGTTGCTTTGGGTAGAAATGTAGACTTCAAATTTTTGAGACATGATGGTTTTTCAATTGGAGATAAACTAGTAAAGCAAGGGTGGAAATCTTTTCTAAGTTTGTCTAAACCAGTTTATATTGATTTGGTGAAAGAGTTCTACTCAAATTTGATTTTCACTGAGGATGTTTTGAGGTCTACTATAAAGGGAGTCCAAATTATCTTAAATGCACCTAGACTAAGTAGACTGCTTCAGATGCCTTGTGAGGGTAGTTGTTTAGATGAACTGCCTAAGAAGGAGATTGGACTTAGGACCATACTAGGGAGAGATGATGTGGAAGGGCTCTTGAAGATTGAGGCCAAAGATCTTAGTGTGGAGATTAGACTACTCTACCACATGGTGTCTAGGATTTTCTTCCCTAGAGGGAGAAGATATGATTTGATGATGGGGAGAGATATTTGTTTGATGCACCATGTAGCTTTAGAGACTCCCTTAAACCTTCTCTTCCTGATGATAGATGCCATAAGGGAAGCCTTGAATAGGTCCAAGGATCCCTTGCCCTATGGTATGGCCCTTACTATTATTTTCAGAGAGTCAGGAGTCAGTTTTGAGGGAGAAGTTGTTTGTAGACTGTTATATACTGACACCTACAACAACCACTCTCTTAGGCACATGGATTTTATGAGAGTTGATGGCCGGTGGGCCAAGGAACGAGCTGCAACAGTTGAGGAGGAGGATAATGAGAAGGAGAAGTATGCTGAGGGGGAGGGTCCATCTTCTCCTGTGCCCAGGCTGAGTCCAATTGTTCACTATGTTTCAGAGTCTAAGGCAAGACCCTCAGTCAAAGTACCCCCATTGAGCTGTACCGTGCCTACTTCTAGCTTGGGGGATGTTGATATGGGACAGCTAGCTGAGAGAGTGGCAGAGATTTTATTTGTTCAGCTGTAATGATTTCAAGATCAGCTTCTTCAGCAGTCTCACCAGTTCCAGCAGCAGATTCTACAGTAGATTCTCTAGCAGCAGGCACAGCAGTAGTCATAGCAGCCACAACAGTTTCATCCTATCTCTTCGAGTGCCTTCTCTGCTTCATCATTGGATTCATCCATTATGCCACATATTTTCTCATTGATGGAGCTTCTATCAGACTTGAGTATTAGATTGGAGGGTGTGGAGAGCTCCCTTCTCAGATTCAGTGGTAGAATTTTTGATATAGAGAGGGAGGTCAGATGGATTGTAGTCTCTCTCTGCTGGAGTGGGTACATTGACTTCTTCTACACTGCATATGGATGACCTGGTTCGAGAGATAGAGAGACTCCATAGTCAGCTTCGTTCCTCTCTTGAGCTACTTCAGACAGATATCGGAGACTCCAGAGACTTCGTATCTACTGATCTAGATGGGCTCTGACTTACTGTGAGGAGGATCTTATCCCAGCTTGATGCCATCAGGACTCAGCTTCAGTCTAGGCCCTCTGCATCTAGTCACCCAGTCTTTGTTTAGCTTATTGCTTTTCATCCTCCGACATCTTCCTCTCGATCCAGACTCTTCGATCGAGGATGAGGCTGATCATGTCTCACCTTTCTTGATCTCGTGCTCGATGCCCAGTCTCACTGATTTCATCATTTTGTATTAGATTATTTAGTTATATTTTATAGATTGGATATATGAGAGCTTTATGCTCATTGTGACTCTTGTAACCTCTCTTTTGATGTAAATGAATGAGGTTGTTTTCATTTGACTCATTTCTCTTTTGATAAATGAATGTTTATTATCATGTCTTTTTTGATGAATGAATGTTTATTATCATATCTTTTTGGATGAATGAATGTCTATTATCATTCCTTTTTTGATGGATGAATGGATGCTCTATTTCCTTGATACTTGATCTAACACCATGAAAATCTTATTCTCCTAGTTATTCTTTTTGATGATGTCAAAAAGGGAGAGAAATAATGGTAAATCATGAAAGTGGTGTATTTGTTATAAAATAGGAGAGAAATAATAGTAAATAAAAAAATAATAATGGTAAAGGGGGAGAAATAATGGTAAATGGTGAAAATGGTGTAGTTGTTAAAATCTTTTGCTCTTTTTAAGATTTTTTCATCATAAGGTTACATTTTCTAATGAACTTTTATATTATGATGAAGTCCTTAAGATTACTTTGATCGATAAAGGAGGATTTATCATATAGTCTTTAAACTGATTTACGACCAAATGATACGCTATTATTAGGATAATAGCGATATCAAGTGTAGGTCATTATGTGCCATATGCGTTGGTTGTCCTCGTAACTAGATGATGTGGAGATATTGGTATGACATGCAAGTAAAATATAGAAGTACATCATCATTAAACGTGACCAACTGCGGAGCACTCTGCTGTCAAGAGTAGCTCGCGAAAGGTATGGGTATAAATATCCATCCAACCTGAGATCACCACGATGACTTGCAAGTAACTTACTGTACTTTGGTACCAGACTAACTGAGTTTTAAATTCAATGATAAAAGATTTTTAGATGCAGTCAAGTACTTATTAAGTCAGTACGTGAGTCAAGATGGAATTGACCCATTCAAATTAGTAGGAGTTAATGTATCAATGTATTTCAGTTTAGCAAAATCTAAACCCGGATAATCTATGTGATAGATTTGAAAGATTGAAATATAATGTGGATGACTTATTTAGGATTAACAGTTAAATTCTAAGTTTTCTTAAGCATTAGGATCAAAGGGATGAATTATACAGTAACCATATGCCAATAGGTTCCTAAATGTTGCTTCACCATCATTCGATCTATCCGAACATCGGGTCTCATTGCTAGATGGTTACATCGATTAGTTCAAAAATTTATTTCTGTACTACTTACTTAGGTTCAAACCTATGAGATTATACTCAAAAGAAGTTTCTAGTTGATTATATGACTGATCAACAATTGAGATTCGTTCAAAGGCTTAATCATCAATTCGATTGATGATTAACTTTATGCAAAAATTATAATAAATTTATTCATCCAGTATTAGTAAATTAATAAAAGATTAATTAGTAATTAGATTGCTAATTAGTTCAATTTGATTAAGCAAAGAAGATTAAATCAAATCTAATTGAATTAGATTCAATTAGATTTGACTCGATTAGATTATGAGATGATCTAATCACTAAGAGAGAATTATCCCTTATTTGATCAAAACTTTGGTTCAATCAATTCTTAATTTGATTAAAAATTTATGAACTTAATTAGATTAGGTTTCATCTATTTTATTTGGACTAAACCAGATGTTATTTGGTTTGGATTCAAATAAGAAAATAAAGAGTCCATATAGGATTGGACTCTCCTTCTCCTATGCCTCCCACTTTGCATGCCATTCTTTCTCACGCACAAAATTATTTTGCATGAGATTTTTTCATGCCAAAGAGTTCTTCTCCCTCTCTATCTCACTTTCAAATCTGATTTGGTTTTGATAAAAGGAAGGTTTTTATTGGTGCAGAATTCTGCCGAAGCCGGAGTTGCTGGAGTTGAGATGACCGCGGCCGCCGTCGAGACTTGCAAAGAAAGTCTAAATCAGAGTTGGGGGTGCTCCGAAAAGACCCTCCGATACTCAAGTCAGTACTCTGCTTCAACAGAAATGGAGTGCTCGAGTGGGAATTTTAGCAGAGTTTTGAGATAGAGTTTAGAGCTTAGAGAAGAATGTATCTGGGGGTCCCTTTTTATAGACAGAGAGCGTAACTGATTGACAGCGACGTCTGTAACCGTCTGGTAGTAGGCCGTTCAAAGCCACACGGAGTTTGTTACAGAGAGTAGTGGCGTCAGGGGCCGTTCAGGGCCACGTGGAGTTTGTTACGGAGAGTGGAGTGGTGTCCAATATTGCGACTTGCCAGAGAGTGGTGGAGCCCAGAGAGTGGAGTGGTGTCTATTGTTGTGACTTGCCAGAGAGTTCAGATCTGTCGACTGGAGCTCGACTGGGATGTCTGATGGAGCGGAATGGCTCTCTATCTCGTCGACGCTATTAAAGGCTGATGGCTGGGGAGGTTCGGCAGACACCGAAGGCGATCGGCCATTGTAGAAATTCAGCTACTGGAGCCCATCTATTGTAGAAGCTCATCCGGAATCCATCCGCTGTGAAAGTTTGGACGGAGTCCGGTTCTTACAGAAGGCTGAAAGGAGATCGCTTATTGTAGAAGCTCGATCGAAGATCAGTTGTCATGGGAGCTCGGAGTAGTGACCTGGTCGGTGGAGCCTATCCCATTGTAGAAGCTTGTCTGGGATCCATCCACTGTAGGAGCTCGCCTGAAGTCTGCCTGTAATAGAAGTTCGAAAGAAATTCATTTACAGTAGAGGCTCGAATAGAATTCGCTTACAGTAGATATACAGAGTAGACCGCCTGCAGTAGGAGTTCGGCTCTTGCAGGAGCTCGGTTGGAATCTGGAAGGTGGTCGACCGTCGTAGAAACTTGGATGGAGTCTGGTTACTGTAGAAATCTCATTGTCGGAGAAGCTCGAATATTGACGAAGTTCGAAAGAAGTTTGGAGTAGGGTCGTCCACGGTCGGAAGAAGTCCGGAAGGGATTCGGAGAATAGTTGATCACTGTAGAAGGTCGGCTGATAGTGAGACCCAGAGAGCCTTTGGAGCAGCCCGATAGATGAATGGAGAAGCTCATTGTCGGAGAAGTTCGGACGGTATTATGGAAGCTCGGACGGTCGAGGGGGTTCAGAGAGATGCTACACAAGGTCGGAAGCCGGAAAAGTCCTGGAAGGATCGATCTTTTACAAACTTTGGCTGGGGGTATTTTATGTTGGAGCATGATTCCGGTTCCTCCCACGGACCTTGGGTACAGCAGAATCAGCAACGAACAAATCTGGAGACTTCTGGACTCGATCGAAGGCCCTTGACAAAATCAGCCTGGTTGCTGTCTTCTTCGTCAGCCTTTCGTTCCAGAAGAAGAATGCCTCTAAGATCACCTCTAAAAAATTCAAGATCTGGTACCCAACTAGATCAGGCCTGGACCGAGGTCTTTCAATTCATAGATCTTAAATCAGGATGTTATAGATAGGGAAAAAGGTAGAAGGAGACAGACCTTGCAAATCTGTCCTACTGCAGCCTTTCTTATGGATCTATTGATGGAGATCTCACCCGCACCTCAAATGATCTCAGATCAACTCCAAATCTGAGAGAAACTTGTATCAACCTCTTCTCAAGGAATTTTAGGCCCTGGACCTAATGCTTGGGTGGCTGCAAGAGAGGAGGAGAGCAATCTGGTTGGCGGCTGCAAGGGGGAAGGGGCTAGCGCTTCCCCTTCTTCTCTTTCCTTTTATGGACTGGCGGCAAGAAACCCTAGGGTTTCTTACTCTTGGGGCATGGAGAATGGCTGGAGAGAGAGGGAGAAGAGAGAGAGAGATTTGGGAGAAAGAGTTATCTATTTCTTGGCTTCATCAAACCTATACAAGTACATGTATATATAAACACCGGGTCAAGTGACCCAAACCCAAAACTCCCTTGACCAACTCTATGAGAGATTAGGTTAACCCAAACCCATGTACATCCATGACTCGACCTAATCTCATCTATCCTAGGCTCAGACCTGGCCCATAAAGAGTTGGTCCCTTGAGGCCCACATAACCTAGACCTCAAGAACCCGAAAGGCCCACAGCCTTTCAACCTAGGGCCCAACTAGCCCTAAAGCCTCCATGAAGCCCTCATGAATGATGGACCTTGGCCTTAGCCTTGGTCCCCTGGGCCTTAGGCACACCACCTGGATCACAACAATCTCCATCTTGGTGTCCCAAGGCCTCAACCAGCTCCACTCTGTCCTTGCGACTGTAGACCCATTTGCAGCCAATGGGCCTCTTCCCCTGTGGCAACTGCACCAATCACCACGTCTGGTTCTTGTGGAGAGACTGCATCTCCTCGGACATCGCCTGGACCCACCGCTCTCTGTCCTGGCTCTTAATAGCCTCCTGATACATAAATGGGTCTCCATTCACTGTCACCAGGGCATATGACAGCATCTCCTCGAAGCCATATCGGTCCGATTGCCTGATGGTCCTCTTGGGCTTCTGTAGGGCAACACCGATATCAGTCCTCAGTCCAGCTCGCTCCTGCTGGACCTCCCCACCTCGATCATCCATCTGAGTCCTCTCCACATGTGGAGACACCTTAGGTAGGTGCTCCACCTGAATGTCATGTCCTCCCATAGTACCTACAAGAGGCAAAATCAAAGAGGTAAGCTGTCCAGCAGCGCCCTGCTGGACCTCCTGCTGCTCCTCCATGCCTGCTCGCCTCCGTAGGACTGACTCCTCATCAAAAGTCACATCCCGACTAATGATGACCTTCTTTTCCAAGGGATCCCATAGCCTGTATCCCTTGACTCCTCGCGGATAGCCTAGAAACACCACCTTGTGTGATCTAGCGTCCAGCTTGCTCTGCTCACCATCTTCAATGTGCACATAGGCCGTGTAACCAAATACCTGTAGATGGCCCAGCCCAACTATCCTCCCAGACCACACCTCCTCTGGAAGCCTGCCATCCAACCTGGTGTGAGGTGATCGATTGACCAAGTAACCCGCTACGTCAACTGTGTCAACCCAGAACTCCTTTGGAAGCCCTGCCTGCAGCCTCATGCATCGTGCCTTTTTCAAAAGTGTTCTGTTCATCCTCTAAGCCACCCCATTCTGCTGTGGAGTCCCCTTAACTGAGAAGTGTCTCCTGATCCCACACTCCTCACAGTAGTCCTGGAACTCTCTACTGGTGTACTCTCCGCCATTGTCTGACCTCAGACACTTCACGCTCCTCCCCTACTCCTTCTCCACCTCAGCTCTCCAGATCTTGAACTTGGTGAAGACCTTTGACTTCTCTCTCATGAAGTAAATCCAGAGTTTTCTTGAGAAATCATCAATCAGGATCATGAAGTATCTGGCCCCATTCCTAGCTAAAACTGAGGCTGATCCCCACACATCTGTGTGTACTAACTTCAGAGGGGCTGCACTGCAGACTGTACTGATGTTGAACTAAATTCTCCTCTGCTTTTCCATCTGGCAAGGCTAACAAATCTCTCCTATAGCACCATCCTCCAGATCAGAGATGAGTCCTCTCCTGCTCAGCTCCCTCAGCCCCCTGTGGCCTAGGCGGTAGTGCCACATCCTGTAAGTCCCCTGCTGGTCCTGTGCTGCAGCTGCTGCATCAGACTCTCCGGTCACCACAGATCCCTCCATGCGATAGAGGTTATTGTCCAACCTCCTGCCTCTCATCACCACCATAGCTCCATTGGAGATGTTCAGTACTCCGCTTCTAGCCCTACTGCTGAAGCTGTATCCACTGCGCTTCAAGTAGCCTAGTGATACCAGATTCTTTTCCAGCTCCGGGATGTGCTTTACATTTGTCAATGTCCTCACAATCCCATCAAACATCCTCACCCTGACTGTCCCTATCCCAGCCACCTTGCAAGGATGATTGTCGCCTAGAGTCACTGATCCCTCATCTATCTTGGTGTATGTCGCAAACCAAGACCTGTGTGGTGTGTAGTGATGTGAGCACGCAAAGTCTAGTGTCAACTCCTCTGTGTAATGCCTGTGACCATCTGATACCACAAGTAGATCATCCTCCACCTGCTGCCCAACAACTGCACTCACTGATTCTGAGCCACTTCTTTCTCCCTTCTTGCTCTTCCATAGTGGATATTCTCGCTTGAAGTGCCCAAACTCTTTGCACTTGAAGCATTTCACCTCTTTCTTTCCCTTCCTGGACTTGGACCGCCCCCTGGACTTGCTTCTGCCTCTGCCTCTACCTATCCTCCCCCTACTGCCAAACCCTCCTGGGGAGCCCGATCTCTGGTCAACTTTTTTCTCTGCTCATTAGACCTCAGCACCGAGACCATGTCCTCATATTTCAGAGTCTCCTTGCCGTAGAGCAGTGTAGTCACCAAAGAGTCATACGATCTTGGTAGTGAACACAAAAGCAACAGGGACTTGTCCTCCTCATCCAACTTCACCCCGATATTCATCAACTCCGTGCACAACTGGTCAAACCTCTGAATGTGGCCAATCACATCAGATCCCTCCTGCATCCAAAGACTGTACAACCTCTTCTTCAGTATTAGCTTGTTGCACATATTCTTCCCCATATACATGGTGTGCAACTTCGACCAAAGGCCCTTCGGGGTCTTTTCTTCCAGCACCGAGTACAACACCGCATCCGCCAAACATCCTCTGATCACCGAACATGCTTTCTTCTCCAACGATGCCCACTGTCTATCTGTCATTCCCTCAGGCTTCTCATCCAAAGCCTGATCCAGATCTGCTTGCACCAGAAGATCCTCCACCCAGATTTTTCACAAGAAAAAATTCTCCTTGCCATCAAACTTCTCGAACTCAACCTTCATATTGCTGCCCATGACAGGATCCAAGCCAAACAAGCAATATAAAATCAAGAAGTGTAGAATATACCTTGATGGTACCTTGCTGAAAATTTTCAGCACTTGGGATCTTCAACTTCTCGTGCTTGGAACTGCTTTCTCACAATCGTGGCTCTAATACCAACTAGTGAAGCATGATTCTGGCTCCTCCCATAGACCTTGGGTGTAGCAGAACTAGCAACGAACAAATCTGGAGACTTCTGGACTCGATTGAAGGCCCTTGACGAAATCAGCCTGGTTGATGTCTTCTTCGTCAGCCTTTCATTCCAGATGAAGAATGCCTCTAAGATCACCTCTAAAAAATTCAATACCTGGTACCCAACCAGATCAGGCTTGGACTGAGGTCTTTCAATTTATAGATCTTGAATCAGGGTGTTCTAGATAGAAAAGAAGGTAGAAGAAAACAGACCTTGTAGATCTGTCCTGCTGTAGCCTTTCCTGTGGATCTGTTGATGGAGATCTCACCCGCACCTCAAACGACCTCAGATCAACTCCAGATCTGAGAAGAACTTGTATCAACCTCTTCTCAAGGGATTTCAGATCCTGGACCTGATGCTTGGATGGCTGCAAGAGAGGAGGGGAGCAATCTGGTTGGCGGCTGCAAGGGGGAAGGGGCTAGCGCCTCCCCTTCTTCTCTTTCCTTTTATGTACTGACGGCAAGAAATTTCTTGCTCCTGGGGCATGAAGAATGGCTGGAGAGAGAGGAAGAAGAGAGAGAGAGAGACTTGGGAGAAAGAGTTGTCTATTTCTTGACTTCATCAAACCTATACAAGTACATGTATATATAAACATCGGGTCAAGTGACCCAAACCCAAAACTCTCTTGACCAACTCTATGGGAGATTAGGTTAACCCAAGCCCATGTACACCCATGACTCGACCTAATCTCACCTATCCTGGGCCTAGACCTGGCCCATAAAGAGTTGGTCCCTTGAGGCCCACATAACCTAGACCTCAAGAACCCGAAAGGCCCACAGCCTTTCAACCTAGGGTCCAACTAGCCCTAGAGCCTCCATGAAGCCCTCATGAATGATGGACCTTGGCCTTAGCCTTGGTCCCCTGGGCCTTGGGCACACCACCTAGATCACATTAATTTATACCCAATACTAGTCCCCCTACTTTCGAGTTCGGATTTTGAATGAAGGAAGTACAGAGAAATTCTCACAGCTGAAGTTGCCCCCCCTCAATTTTCACACTCGATGATTTCCAGATATTTGGGTGTTTGGCACACTGGTGCTGGAGTCTTTTCAAATCAAGGCGATCCGAAAAGATTTTTTCAAAATTTCCATCGGAGCGTGGCTCTAGGTACGGTGCAATAATGATTTTGTCAGTTGTCAGTCATTTTCAGCCGCCTGTCATGGTGAGTGGGCCACGCAGTGGTTATAGATCGACCAGAGGAGACCTGCAGCCATTATTGCATCGGACCCTGTCACCTATTTAAACCCGCCTCCCCCCTTTGGGGATCTCACTTTGCATGGGAGTTCCTTCGGTCTCTCCTTTCTGAGAGTTCCATCCTTCCTCAACATCTTTCTCGACCTTCGGTGTTCTTCGAGTCATCCCCATCTCTGCCTCTCTGCATCCCTCATACCAGCCTAGATTAGCCCAAGAACTTTCTCTATTTTTGTGGCTCTGTTTCTAGACGGTGCCGATCCTCCTTCATTGTAGATATGGACGTGGACACGGCTTGGATGTCAGCCAAGAGTCTCAAAGCCCACAAGAGGGAAGGCATTGCAACTTTCGGGTCGGCGAAGAAGGCGAGGGTAGAAGAGACAGATCCGACCGTGTTTCGCCTTGATCGCCTAGAGCCCATGCTTGTGGCACATCTTCGACCATGAGTACTTCCCGATCCTATGGAAGGGGGAAGCCGAAGGGAGACTAGAAGAAGTCAGAAAGAAGGAGAAACCCGATCTCAGAAAGAAGGTCATGCCTGCCGTCATTGTGAGGCAGTGGAAGCCATGGCGCAAAAAGGATGGCATCTACATGTACTTTGAAGATAATGCTGGAGTAATTGTTAATCCAAAGGGGGACTGAAAGAAGAAGTTGGGTACTTAAAGCAATCCTCGATGATGGCTGAAATCAAGAGTTCGAAGTCTGATGGTACCGAGCTTCCTTGGAGCTCTTTTGCCTTGTATTCCTTTCCTTTCTTGTTGTTTCTCTTATTTGGCCTTCAAGGCTTTGTAATGTACACTTCACTAATGAAATGAAAAAAAAATTTTCTATTACCTTATCCATTCTTGTATTAAGTTATTGTTTACCGAACTTCTTTTGTCTTCCATCTTGTTTGGCGTCGGCATTGTTTGTAATTCCTCATCTATTCTTGCTTTGAGTCATTATTTATCAAACTTCTTTTATCTTTTGTCTTGTTCGATACCGACGTTGTTTGAAGATTTCCGATCATCGCCGCATTGATTTGCCTTTTTTGTTCATGATCGTAGGTCTTTTCGAGGCCATTTGAGTTTGACGCTTCCTCCCGGTGCTCGAGCTTGGAGACCTGAACTTCTCGTTACTTTGAGGAAGTCGATTTCTCCTCAGCCTGTGTTGAGTTCCCTCTTAGTGACTGAGGGTTTTTGATAGGAGTATCCTTCCTCGTTGAGATGAGGTCCCTTGTGTCTTTGATGTAGTTTGTTTTTCACTTATCGCTGGTGTAGTTCGTCGCTTTCTCTTTTCATCTTCTTCTTTTTTTTTGTGTTCGAGTGAGGGTTTTCCCTCTACTCTTAACGGAGTCATGAGAGAATAGAGGAGCCATTGAGGAGGCTTTTCTCTTCATCCGATCTTGATCGACTGGGTCTTTGTTTGTGTCAGGACGAGGTTCTCCTCTTATTTTCGACAATCAATTTCAGCTCATATTAGGATGAGGTTCTCCTTCTATTCCTAACAGGACTGTGGGGGCACGTAAGGGCTGCTGCAAGGGCCTTTCCCTCCATCTGATCTTTAAGTAACCGGGCCTTCGACTTTGCTCATGTTAGGATGAGGTTCTCCTCCTATTCCTAATAAGGCTGTGGGGGCACATAAGGACCATTGCAAGGGCCTCTCCCCCCATCCGATCTTTAAGTAATCGGGCCTTCGACTTTGCTCATATTAGGACGAGGTTCTCCTCTTGTTCCTAACAAGGCTGTGGGGGCACATAAGAGCCGTTGCAAGGGCCTCTCCCCCCATCCAATCTTTAAGTAACCGGACCTTCGACTTTGCTCATGTTAGGATGAGGTTCTCCTCCTGTTCCTAGCAAAGCTGTAGGGGCACATAAGGGCTGTTGTGAGGGCCTCTCCCCCCATCTAATCTTTAAGTATCCGAGCCTTCGACTTTGTTCATGTTAGGGTGAGGTTTTTCTCCTATTCTTAACACGTTTAATTTCGATTGAATGAGAGAGTTACTTCCTGTCGTTATAAGCCCGTGCTAAAAGAAAAAATATGCAAATATAAAACTTTTATTTCAAAGTTATTGGTAATACATCCATAGATTTTTCGAATTCCATAGTCGCAGAAGCTTTACTCCTCCGAGCTCTTTTAGATAGTACGTTCCGGACCGAACTACCTCCTTAACTTCATACGGGCCTTCCCAGTTTGGGGCAAGTTTTCCTTAATTCTGAGGTTGTAAGACAGCGGCTCGCTGAAGTACCAGGTCCCCCACTCTAAAAGCTTTGCTTTTGACCTGAAAATTGTAGTAGCGGGCTACTTTCTGCTTGTAAGCCGTAATCCAAACTTGAGCTGTCTCTCACTTTTCCTCTAATAAGTCGAGGTTGGCCTTGAGATCCTATGGGTTGCGCTGCTCGTCGAATGCCATGACTCGTGTCGATGGAAGCTTGAGTTCAATCGAGATCACAGCTTCTGTCCCGAAGGTCAAGGCAAAGGGGGTCTCCCCTATGGGCAATTTTTGAGTAGTTCGGTATGCCCATAGCATATGATAAAGCTCATCTGCCCAAGTTCTCCTTGCTTTTTTAAGTCTCGCCTTGATTCCTTACAACAGAGTCCTGTTAGTCACCTTGGCCTCGCCGTTTGCCTACGGATGGGCTATCGAAGTGAAGTTATGGGAGATATTTAAGTTCTCACAAAATTCAGCAAACTTTGCTCCAGCAAATTGCCGTCCATTATCAGTAATGAGGGTTTTGGGTAAGCCAAACCTACAAATAATTAACTTTCAGACGAAGTCCTGCACTTTAACTTCTGTGATTTTTGCCAAAGATTCAGCTTCGACTCACTTGATGAAATAGTCTATTGCCACCAGGAGAAACTTCCGCTGCCCGGATGCCATGGGAAAAGGTCTGAGGATATCCATTCCCCACTGCGCAAACGGCCATGGGGCACTTAATGGTGTAAGTTCGGAGGCAGGTTGCCTTTGGATATTAGCATATCTCTGACACCGATCACACCTTCTGACATATTCAACGGAGTCGTGGTACATGGTAGGCCAGTAATAGCCTTGTCGGAGCAGTTTGTGGGATAAAGATCTGGCCCCCAAGTGACTTCCACAGACTCCCTCATGTACCTCCCTCAAGGTGAAGTTAGCTTCAGAAGGTCGGAGATATTTCAGGAGGGGCAAAGAGTACGACCTCTTGTATAGCTTGTCTTCATAAAGGATATATCGGGAGGTCCGGTTCCTGAGCTTTCGAGCTTCTTTTGCATCAGGAGGAAGAATCCCGTCCTTGAGGTATGCAACCAGTGGGTCGATCCAACTAGGTTCATGGCTAATCTCCATCACAAGTTGTGATTCTTCTGTACTTGGGTGCTTCAGAACTTCGAAGAAGACTTTCTTAGGCAGTTCGGTCGGAGCCAGTGTAGCCAACTTGGAGAGAAGGTCGGCCCTGGTATTTTCTGCTCTTGGGATCTACATGATGTCAAAGCTGCCGAAGGTAGGGATGATCTCCTTTACCTTTTCGAGATACTTGGCCATACTATTCTCCCGAGCTTCATAATTTTCGCTGACCTGTTCCACTACTAATTGAGAGTCACTATAGGCTTAAAGCCGATCTATTTTTAATTCTTTGGCGATCCTCAGTCCCACAATCAGAGCTTCATATTCTGCTCTGTTATTTATCGTAGAGAATTCGAAGTGCAGCGCATACTCTGCGATAATTCCATCTGGATTGACCAAGATTAGGCCTGCGCCTGACATGTTGGAGGAACCGTCCACGAAGAGGGCCTAAAAACCATCAGGGAGATCTATTCTTTCTTCAAGGGAGTTTGGCTGGAGCCCTGGGTTGTCGGCTTCATCTCGTCCAAGTTTGGCCTCTTCTGGGATAGTGCATTCCACCATGAAGTCCGCTAATATCTGAGCTTTTATCACTGGCCGAGGTCAATAGTCGATGTCAAACTTTGTGAGCTCGACTGCCCACTTTGCTATCCTTCCAGAGGTATCCGCTCGATGCAGAACCGCCTTGATCGGTTGGTCGGTGAGCAGTATTACGGTGTGTCCTTGAAAGTAAGGTCGAAGCCTTCGAGCTGCAATCAACAAGGCATAAGTTAGTTTCTCTAACTTAGTATACCTGGTTTCGACGTCTCTCAATACTCAGCTTATGTAGTAGATCGACCGTTGAATTTTTGCTTTTTCCTTAATCAAAACTGCTGCGAGGGCCACAGGGGAGACCGCCAGGTACAAGAACAACTCCTCTCCAGGCTCGGGCTTTACCAATAGTGGAGGTGAGTCAAGGTAGTTCTTCAATTCTTCGAATACTTGCTGACATTCAGTGGTCCAACAGAAGTTCTTTGACTGCTTGAGAGTCTAAAAGAAAGATAGACACCGTTCGGCCAATCTTGAGATGAAGTGATTTAGAGCTGCTACTCTTCCAGTAAGGCACTGAACTTCCTTTATTGACTTCGGGGCGGTCATTTCCTGGATGGTGCAAATTTTTTTCGGATTTGCTTCGATCCTGCGCCCCGATACCATAAAGCCCAGGAATTTTTCTGAGGTTACTCCAAAAGCATACTTGGCTGGGTTCAGCTTTATCTTGTATTTTCAAAGGGCGCTGAAGGTCTCCTTAAGGTCGACGACGTGGTTCATCAAGGATTTATTTTTTACAAGCATATCATCCATGTAGACCTCCATGTTGCGGCCGATCTGCTCTTTGAAGATCTTGTTTACCAGCCATTGATTGGTCGTCCCTGCATTTTTTAGGCCAAAAGGCATGACCCTGTAACAATAAAGGCCACGGTTAGTAATAAAAGCAGTTTTTTCTACGTCCTCTGGCACCATCCTGATTTGATTATAGCCAGAGAATGCATCCATGAAAGTGAGAAGCTCGTGGCCCGAGGTTGCATCCACCAATTGATCGATTCTGGGTAGAGGATAACTATCCTTCGGACAGGCTTTATTCAGCTTTTTGAAGTCTATGCACATCCTTCATTTACCGTTTGCCTTCTTAACCAGGACCACATTGGAAACCCAGCTCAGATAGTTGACCTCTCTAATGAACCCGACTTTCAGGAGTTTATCAACTTCCTTAGCTATTGCCATTTGTCTTTTCGGTGCATGACTTCAAACTTTTTCCTTCATCGGTCGGTGTCTAGGATCAACAGCCAAACGGTGTTCCATAACTTCAGCATCAATCCCTGGCATGTCCACCGGAGCCCAAGTGAAAACATCCGTATTCTTTTGTAAAAAATTGATAAGCTGCGTCTGCACTTCTTTCCCCAAGTTGGAGCCGATCTTTACCACGTGCTCTTCATTCCCATCATTCAAAAAAATTGAGACAAGATCTTCTATTGGCTCACCCCGCTCTTCAGTCAGGTCATCGCGGGTGTCCAATCCATCAACCGGACAGGGGTCAGGCTGACCACTTCTTTGTAGGGCTATATTATAGCAATGTCTTGCTAGGGCTTGATCTCTTCTGACTTCTCCGACCTCCTGGCTAGTAGAAAATTTTAATTTCAAATGGTAGGTCGATACTACAGCTCGAAGGGCGTTGAGGCTAGGTCGGTCGAGTATTTCGTTGTAGGTGGACGGTGCCCTCACTACCAGAAAATCCACTAGCACTCTAGATTGCTTCAGATACTGACCTGCAAGTACAGTCAAAGTTATTACTCCCTCAACTGGCACATCATCGCCAGTAAACCCTACCAACGGAGAGCTAATTGGCCCCAACCGACCATCAGGGATGGATATTTTTGAGAATGCATTGTAAAATAAAATATCGACTGAGCTTCCACTATCAACAAGAATATGGCATACGTCATAATCAGTAATATTTAAAGAAACTATAACCGCATCATTATGGGGAAATTGGATCTCCCGGGCATCTTCTTTAGTAAAGGTTATAGATCCTTCGGTTCTTTGCTGCTTGAGCGGTCCGGCCGATCCACTAGCCGCTCCCCTTCGGGGCCCTCCAGAGATGGTGTTAATGATTATTTGAGAGAAAGGAGGGTCAGTACAGATGTCCTCACCATAAGCAAGGGGAGCATAGTGAAGCTCTTCGATCCGCCGGTTCATCTCCTGGAGCCTTTGATCCAGGAGGTCCTCTCGACTACGAGTCTCGAGGATCTTCTGGCAGAATTATGGTAGGGATCCTCCAAGGGTGGAATCATGATCAGACTGAGGGCTCTCCACCCTCGGATTTCTCTTTTCAGGGAAGACAGGATGACTGGCCCAAGTGGCCCGCCCTACCGCTGGATTTTGGAACTCCGGTGATGCTCTTTCCAATCGTAC
This sequence comes from Elaeis guineensis, assembly GCF_000442705.2. Lineage (NCBI taxonomy): Eukaryota > Viridiplantae > Streptophyta > Magnoliopsida > Arecales > Arecaceae > Elaeis > Elaeis guineensis. The sequence continues at coordinate 43,348,587 of NC_025994.2, forward strand.
TGATGCTTGCAGCTGTTGCTGCTGTTGCTGCATGGCCTGCACTGCTTCGGTGAGGTCTTTGACCTACTGAACCAGCAAGTCGAACTGCTCCATACTGACTGCTATTGCCGGAGGAGGAGGAGGAGCCTGAGAAATTGGAAGTGAGGTTGGAGCCTGAGATCTGGCTATGGAGGCCATGGATCGCCTGGTGGATGCCTTTCAGGGAGGCATCAGGTGGAGATCTAGTAGGAGGAGGAGAGGATGTCGGAGAAGATGATCGGAGATAGTTTCGTTGAGCACTCCTTTAAGAACAAGGGTACTGCGAAGGTTTAAGCTCTCCTTCCTCTAGCGTCAATTTTGTTGGTGCAGAATTTCATCGAAGCCGGAGTTACTGGAGTTGAGATGACTGCAGCCGCCGTCGGGACCTACAAGGGAAGTCTAAATCGGAGTTGGGGGTACTCCGGCAAGACCCTCTGATGCTCAAGTCAGTACTCTGCTTCAATAGAAATGGAGTGCTCGAGTGAGAATTTTAACAGAGTTTTGAGATAGAGTTTAGAGCTTAGAGAAGAACGTATCTGGAGGTCCCTTTTTATAGACGGAGAGCGTAACTGATTGACAGTGACGTCTGTAACCGCCTGGTAGTGGGCCGTTCAGAGCCATGCGGAGTTTGTTACAGAGAGTAGTGGCGTCAGGGGCCGTTCAGGGCCACGTGGAGTTTATTACGGAGAGTGGAGTGGTGTACGTTGTCATGACTTGCCAGAGAGTGGTGGAGCCCGAAGAGTGGAGTGGTGTCCGTTGTCATGACTTGTCAGAGAGTTCAGATCTGTCGGCTGGAGCTCGGTTGGGATGTCTGATGGAGCGGAATGGCTCTCTATCTCGTCGATCTAGGAGAAGCTCGGATGGAGACTTTCTGTTGGTGAAGTCCGGTAGGAGTTCGATTGCTAGAGAAGTTCATCTAAAATTTGTCGGATGTGAAAGCTCATCTGAAAATTATCCATCGAAGAAGTCCGATTTCATGAAGAATCTGGCGGAGGGTCGGCCAGCGGTGGACTTCGGATGGCGTTGGGGAGGTTCATTCGCTGGAGGAGTCGGGGGATCCTGTGGAAGTCTGGATGGCATTGTGGAAGTCCGACTGATGCTATTGAAGGCTGATGGCTGGGGAGGTTCGGCAGACACCGGAGGCGATCGGCCATTGTAGAAATCCAGCTACTGGAGCCCGTCTGTTGTAGAAGCTCATCCGAAATCCATCCGCTGTGGAAGTTCGGATGGAGTCTGATTCTTACAGAAGGCTGAAAGGAGATCGCTTATTGTAGAAGCTCGATCGAAGATCGATTATCGTGGGAGCTCGGAGTAGTGACCTGGTCGGTGAAGCCTATCCCATTGTAGAAGCTCATCTGGGATCCATCCACTGTAGGAGCTCGACTGAAGTCTGTCTGTAATAGAAGTTCGAAAGAAATTCGTTTACAATAGAGGCTCGAATGAAATTCACTTACAATAGATATCCAGAGTAGACCGCCTGCAGTAGGAGTTCGGCTCTCGCAGGAGCTTGGTTGGAATCTGGAAGGCGATCGACCGTCGTAGAAACATGGATGGAGTCTGGTTACTGTAGAAATCTCATTATCGGAGAAGCTCGGATATTGATGAAGTCCGAAAGAAGTTCGGAGTAGGATCATCCATGGCCGAAAGAAGTCCAAAAGAGATTCAGAGAATAGTTGATTACTGTAGAAGGTCGGCTGATAGTGAGACCCAGAGAGCCTTTGGAGCGGCCCGATAGATGAATGGAAAAGCTCATTGTCGGAGAAGTCCGGACGGTATTATGGAAGCTCGGACAGTCGAGGGGGTTCAGAGAGACGCCACACAAGGTCAGAAGCTAGAAAAGTCATGGAAGGGTCGGTCTTTTACAAACTTTGGCTGGGGGTATTTTATACCCAACAATTTTGAAATTGGATTTCAAAACATTCCTTATCAAGAGTGTCTGTTCTTATCCAAATCACTCCACACACCATCCTTTTTATTCTCTTTCTTTTGTGTGACTTTTTGAGGGAATTTTTTGCATGAGAAATTAGATAATGATCTGATTCACCATAAGAAAATATAAGAAGGGGTATTCCTTATTTTTTTGGGGGCATAGAATTTATGGAAGGGTGACACATCTTGATAGAGTCCAAGATCCTTAAGACTCTTCATCCCGACCTTATTACATGCCAATAAAAAGAAGTTTATTCTTCTCTTTTGTATGTGTAAGAGAGTAGAGAAAAGGTCTTCATGTGAAAGGAGTTGGGCATGGGTTCGTGGCATGAAAAAGAAGAGGAGAGTCCTTTTTCTTTGGGTTAGCACAAAACTTGATTTCTAGGGTTTTAATCCTCAGGGTTTGGAAAGAGAGAAAAAATAAGAGAAAAATTATTTTCTTCTCTATCTTTTTTTAAACTCTTCATCTCCTCTAGAAGTCCTACTTCAACTTTTGAAAAGGTTCCAGAGATTTGAAAAAAGGATCCAGATTAGCCAAGGAGAAAGTCTTCATGCGAGCTAGCACTCCAAAGAAGACCGATCAAATCGAAGCTTCGAGTGGAGTTTTCGTAAAGGCTGGATGCGTGTGTGATTGCGAGCAACTAGCAAAGATATTCTTCACTATATCTCTCAACAGTGGTGATTATCGATCTGCACTCAGATATTGAGTTCTGAACTCAAATAGATATAGATTTGATCTACTGCTTACATCCATGCATGCAGATTTTATCATGTGAATTTTTTAGATTTTATATGCACCATATCATGTTATAGATCCTAAAGTAGGTTGATTTGATGATTAGATCATATACATATTAAATTAATATAATTAATCTAATTATCTTCTGTTATAATTTATTTGAAAAAAATTTTGAAATACATACATGAAATCGCCTACATTTTCCAACAGTGGTATCAGAGCATAGGTTTGTTATGACATGTTATATGTGTATATTAAATCTAAATTTTAATTTTATTTAGATCTGATATGTGATATTTTAGATCTAAATTTAATTAAAGATTCATCATACAAACTGATATAAGGTTGTCCTGTTGTAGGGTTTACCTCTTATGGTGTACAGGTAGTCCTAGTTTGTGCTGATCTTTGATAAAATCTGATTTTATATCATACATGTGATATTTATGATCTGATTTAGATATGATCTAAGATTGTAATTAGATCTAATATAATTTAGATTAGATTTAAATTCAAGCATATGTGATATGTGATTAGATTAGATGATCCGATTAGCAAGTACTTAGATTGGGTTGATCGTCATGTCGTCTGATCATAGGAGCAAGAAGGGTTTAAAGGTTCTTTCTTTCCATTCAATGAAATATTCTTATGGTATGTAGGGGTGTCATGTGATTAAATGCCATGAGAATAATGTGAAAGGAAGAACTTATTTTTCTATAAAATCTTAGATCTTGAAATCCTTCTAGATCTAAAATATATTTTTTTAATTCTTAATTAAGTATAGCATTAACATGGGTTAAGGTTATGAAATAATTTCTTATGTAAATTTTTTACATTAAATCATAAAATCTTTTAGATCAAATCTAAATTTTTATGATTTTCAATCAAAATAATTTTGATTAATCAAGATTAGATGTAACTAGTTTCTTCGCAACTTGTATCACATACAACAACACCTAGGATTTCAAGATCTAGAGTTTTGCAAGAAAGTAAGTTTTCTCCTTTACTTTCTTCTTCATCAGACCTCACAGTGGCACCCCTACATACCATGAAGAGCACCCCATTGAATGGAAAGAGAGGGTCATGTAACCCTACTTGCTCCTATAATCGGATGGCCTGGTGATTACCTAATCTAAATACTTTGCTACTCAGAACATCTAATCTAATTCACATATTATATATATGCAAAAATTTAGATCTAATCTAAATTATATCAGATCTAATTTTTATATTAGATCATATCTAAAATCAGATCATAATATATCTCATACATTGCTAAATTTAGATTTCAACTCTACATGCATATATGCTCATGTCATAATGAACCTTCACTCTGATACCATTTGAAGGAAAGCATGGTGGGTGATGTGCATGTATTTTTAAAATTTTATAGTGAAACATACATAGATTAAATAATTTAATCTATAATGTATGCATAGATCAAATCTAAATCATCATACAGGATCTATGATATAAACTAATATGCATGTATGCACATCTGAAATCTAAAATTCAGCAAGTATAGAACATATCTAATTTATATTTAGATCATATCTAAATATTAATTGAGATCAAAATTTCATACCTGAGCACAGGTAGTAGATCAATGCATCCAAAATCTATGATAGATAGTTTTTCATGATGCTTGATAGCCGCACACACATCCGATCTCTATGGGTATCCACACGAAGCCTTTGTGCTGATCGATCTCTCCAAGAGTGCTAGCTCGTAAGGACATCATCTTTTGATTGATTTAAAAGGAACATAATAAAATTGAAGAATAAAGAGATCTTCTTCTTTTTCTTCCTGAATCCATACATCTGATCTCTACAATAGAGATCAAGAGAAGAATCCTTTCTTCTCAATTTCTCATACATAAGAGAAAACTTTTCTCTTTTCTTTTCATGCCCTTAAGAAGAATTTTTTTTCTCTAATTTTATATGATAAAAATTAAATCTAATCTTATTTTTTATATAAAAAATTATATAAAATTTTGAGATCTAAAAAAATCTAAAAGAGGGATCCAAGAGAAGAACTGTTCTTCTCTCTTCTTCTCCCATTTTCTTCTTGATCTAAAACTCTACGAAGCCCCAAACATCTAACTAAATTTTTTTGATATTTTTTCTCTAAATTTTTATATTAAAAATCAGATTTAATCTAATTTTTATCTTAAAAAAAAATTAAAAAAAAATCTGAAAGAAGAACTCCTTCTTTAAGGATGCGCATAAGAAAGAAGATCCATCTTCTTCATTGATCTAGAACTCCAAAAAGCTCCAAACGTCCAATCAAATTTTTTTGATATTTCTTCTCCAAATCTTCATGCTAAAAATTAGATTAAATCTAATTTTATTTTAAAAAAATAAAAAAAAAAATTAGAAAAAGAACTCCTTCTTCTTCAAGGCTGCATGCAAGAAAGAAGACCCATCTTCTTCCTTGATCTTTCTCTCCTTAGGAAGAACTTTTCTTCTTCAATTTTTTGCTGTATAACCAGTAGAGAAATATCTTTTTTGATGTCCAAAAACCAACAAAAAACTCTCACAAAATCTTTTCAAGAAGGGAGGAGAAGAGGAGAGATGGCGTGTGGATGTTAGGGCATCCAAGAGGTGGATGCCCCCTCCTTATTTTGGGCGACATGGAGAAGGGAGGGATGCCTCCTTTTTTTTTATGGAAGGAAGAGAAGGGGTGCACAACTTGAGGCAAGGATATCTAACATTAATGAGAGTAGGGTGTGAGGAATTAATTATCATATGGGGTGACTTGGTTTGAGTTTAGTCCTATTCCAAATAGGATTCAAGATCTTGATCAAATTCTAACTAATTCTTGGATCAATCTTAACTAACTTAGAAATTAGTTATAATAAATTAACTAATTAGATCCTAATCTAATTATTAAGCTTTAATTAAATTTATAATTAGTTAGATTAAAATCCTATTGATCTAGGGATTGATTCTTGATGGATATCAGGGAAGCTATTTAATAATAGGGCTTGATCCAATCAAGCCTATTATCAAATGGTATTTGATCAAATCAAATCTTATTATCTAATAAAATTAGATTCAATCCAAGCCTATACAAAAATAATTTCATATTCATGCATCTCTGAGATCAATTGGAATAAGTCCTGTTATTCAATAGGGCTGCATCCAATTAATCCAAAGCTAATCTAATTGAATTCAATTCAATTAGATCTAATCCAATCTTCATTACTCAATTAAATTGAATCAATTAATAATTATATTATTAATTAATTATTTTTTTAATTTACTAGCTATTAGTAAATAATTTATTGTAACTTTTGTATAGGATTAATTATCAATCAAATTGATAATTAAACCTTTCAATGACTCATAATCGTCGATCAGTCATTTGATCAGACAAGTACTTCTATGTGTGTGACTCAATAGGTTCGAACCTAAGCCAATTGTATAAGAATAATTTCTATACTAATCGATGTAACCATCTAGTAATGGGATCCAATGATCGAATAGGCCGAATATATGTCCAGCAACACTCTAGAACCCATGTAGATATAGTTACCGTATAATTCATCTCTTTGACACTTGATACTCAAGGATGACAAAGGGTTAAACTATCAACCCAGGAAGAGTGGTCCACATTGTATCTCAATCTTAAAAATTCTGTAACTCCTCACTAAGACTATTTTGGTCAAAGTTTTGCTAAATTGAAATACAGTGATGCATCATCTCCAATTTTACTTAGAGCAGTCAATCTCATCTTGACTTACACTCAGACTTCACAAGTACTTGACTGTACCCAAAAATCTTTCATCATCAAATTAAAAATTTGGGTAGTTGGCACCAAAGCATAGTGAGTTGCTTGTAAGTCACCAAGATAGTCTCAGATCAGAGGGACACATATATCCATATCCTATCAGAGTAATCTTTGACAGTAGAGTGCTCCAAAAGTAGTCACGCTCAGTGAAATATACTCCTACAAATCACTCATATGTCGTACCGTGTCACCACACATCTTGATTAAGAGGATAACCAACTAATATGGCATACAACAACCTACAGTCGATACAATTATCATCCTTGAAACAATTGTATCATTTGGTTGCGAGCAAGATTTAAGAGCCACATGATAAATCTTTCTTTATCATTTTGGTAGTAGCTCTAAAGACTTCATCATAACATATGAGTTCTATTTAGAAAAATATATTTCTTATGATGAATCTATCATATAATATTTATCATTTTATAATTTATTATATTTATATGAAGCATAATTATCTACAATCTAGATGATTGGTTTTAGGATACATTTTCTAACACCACTCGAAAGGATAAACTCATAGGGTGTAAGTGGATCTTCAATAGAATTAGAGGGTGCAGATGAGAAGGTGGAGACCCACAAGCTCGTCTGGTTGTCTAAGGATATCGTCAACTTTATGGTATTGATCATAATGAGATATTTTTTTCTATGGCAATGCTAAAATATTTTGGAGTTGGAATATGCATTTTGATAAGTGATCAAAACTCATGATTTCATCGAGAATGAAGAAGAATCCTGCAAATACAAATGGGTTAATAGTTTTGTGAGTCTATTTCTTATTTTGTATGTGAATAAAATTTTCTTAATCGAGAATGATATTCTTTATATTACAAAGAATAAAAGATTTGCTATTTCATTGTTCTCCATAAAGGATTTGGGAAAAGGCACCTCTTATCCTAAGGATGAAGATCTATAGAGATTGATCTAAGAGGCTGCTTAGGTTATTCCAATCTATGTACATAGAGTATTTATAAGTAAAATTTATTCTATCATGAACACCATATATCAGACCCAATATGGCATACTCACTAGGGATAGTGAGTGGATACCTGCAAGATCCAGGTGAGAATCACTGGAAGGTCATCCTTAAGTATTTTAGAAATAGTAAAGACTGGTGACTCGGTTATAGAGAATCTGACTTAAAACTTGTAGAATATGACTTCAGTTTTTAGTTGGATATAATCATAGTAAAAATATGTTAGAATACACCCTTACCCTAAATAATGGAGTAATTTACTGAAAAAGTTTCAAGCAGAAAATTATAGTCAATTCAAATTTAAAGACAGAATACATTACAGCATCCGATATTTGTAAGAAAGCTATATGATTGTACAGGTTCACTGACAAGCTAGAAGTGGCATCCTCCAATGATGGTCCTACTGTATTGTACAGCACCGGAGCCATAGCTCATGTCAAAGAGCCTAAGTCCCATTAGCTTATCAAGCATTTTGCATCGCTATCACCTTATTCGAAAAATCTGTTAAGATGACGTCGAACTTTAGAAGATCAATGAAAAGAAAAATCTGACCAACCCATTTACTAAAGCCTTAGTATTTTGGAGTTTTGAGATGATAAATTGAAGATGGATATATGATACTATACTGATTGGCTTTAGTTTAAGCGAAAGTTGTTGGAAATTATGTCCTAAAGTCAATTATTTGATGATTATGTTAATTATAAATGTATATAAATTGATAAATAATAAAAGTTATTTGACCATTTTCATCATAAAGTTATATCTTCTAACGAACTTTTGTATTGTGATGAAGTCTGTAGGACTACTTTGATTGATAAAGAAGGATTTATTGTGTAATCCTTAAACTAGTTCATGACCAAATAATATGCTATTATTAGAATGATAGTAATATCTAATGTAAGTCATTGTGTGCCATATACATTGGTTATCCTCGTAACCAAATGGTGTGGAGACACTGGTGTGACATACAGGTGAGATGTAGGAGTATATCATCTTTGAACGTGACCAACTATGGAGTACTCTGTTGTCAAGAGTAGCTCGTAAAGAGTATGGATATAAGTATCCCTCTGAACTAAGATCACCATAGTGACTTGCAAGCAACTCACTATACTTTGATGCCAAACTAACTGAATTTTAAATTTAGTGATAGAAAGTTTTTGGGTACGTCAAGTACTTGTTAAGTCGATGCGTGAGTCAAAATAGGATTGATCCCTTCGAATTAGGAGTTAATGTATCAATATATTTTAATTTAGCAAAATCTAAGTTCGGATCCATGTGATGGATTTGAAAGATTGAAATATAATTTGGATGACTTATTTAGGATTGATAGTTAAATCCTAAGTCTCCTTGAGCATTAGGGTCAAAGGAATGAATTATACGGTAACTATATGCTAGTAGGTTCTTGAATATTGCTTCACTATCATTTGACCTATCCAGACGTCGGATCTCATTGCTAGATAGTTACATCGATTGATTTAGAAATCTATTCTTATACTATTGATTTAGGTTCAAACCTATGGGGTCACACTCAAAAAAAGATTTTGACTGATTATATGGCTGATCAATAATTGAGAATCATTCTGTTATGATCTAGGTGGTGTGCCCAAGGCCCAGGGGACTAAGGCTAAGGCCAAGGTCCATCATTCATGAGGGCTTCATGGAGGCTCTAGGGCTAGTTGGGCCCTAGGTTGAAAGGCTGTGGGCCTTTCGGGTTCTTGAGGTCTAGGTTATGTGGGCCTCAAGGGATCAACGCTTTATGGGCCAAGTCTGTTTCCAAGATAGGTGAGATTAGGTCGAGTCATGGGTGTACATGGGCTTGGGTTAACCTAATCTCCCATAGAGTTGGTCAAGGGAGTTTTGGGTTTGGGTCACTTGACCTGGTGTTTATATATACATGTACTTGTATAGGTTTGATTAAGCCAAGAAAATAGATGACTCTTTCACCCAAGTCTCTCTCTCTCTTCTCCCTCTCTCTCCAACAATCTTCCATGCACTAGGAGCAAGAAACCCTAGGGTTTCTTGCCGCCAGTCCATAAAAGGAAAGAAAGGAAGGGAGGCGCTAGCCCCTTCCCCACTTTGCAGCCACCTACCAGATCTGCTCTCCCCTTCTTGCAGGCACCCAAACACTAGGTCCAGGACTTGAAATCTCTTGAGAAGAGGTTGGTACAAGTCTCTCTCAGATCTGGAGTTGATCTGAGGTCGTTTGAGGTGCGGGTGAGATCTCCATCAACAGATCTACAGGAAAGACTGCAGCAGGACAGATCTGCGAGGTCTGTCTCCATCTATCTTCTTCCCCATCTAGAATATTTCAATTTAAGATCTATGAATTGAAGAACATCAATACTGGTCTGGTCTGGTTGGGTACCAGATCTTGGATTTTTTAGAGGTAGTTTCAGAGGCGTTCTTCATCTGGAACGAAAGGCTGACGAAGAAGACAGCAACCAAGCTGATTTTGTCAAGGGCCTTGGATCGTGTCCAGACGACTCCAGATCTATTCGTTGCTGGTTCTGCTGTACCCAAGGTCCGTGGGAGGAGCAGAGATCGTGCTTCAATAGTTGGTATTAGAGCCACAATGGTGAGGAAGCAGTTCCAAGTGTGAAAAGTTGAAGATCCCAAATGCTGAAAATTTTCAGCAAGGTACCATCAAGGTATATTTTACACTTCTTGAATTTATATTGCTTGTTTGGCTTGGATCCAGTCATGGGCAGCAATATGAAGGTCGAGTTCGAGAAGTTTGATGGCAAGGGAAATTTTTTCATGTGGAAAATTCGGGTGGAGGATCTTCTGGTGCAAGCAGATCTAGATCAGGCTTTGGATGAGAAGCCTGAGGGAATGACAGATAGACAGTGGGCATCGTTGGAGAAAAAAGTGTTGGGAAATGTGTCCCAAAAAGCCAATCGTCAAGCTGTTGACGGTTGAGCAACCAAGTATTGTAATTGATTTGTTAATAAATAAAATATATTTGGCATTTTCATCATAAGCTTTCATCTTCTAATGAACTCCGTTGTTATGTGAAGTCCTTAGGATTATTTAAGTTCGATAAAGAGAGGATTTATCGATTAGTCCTTAAAACTGTTCACGACCAAATGATAGGCTGTTAATAAGGACGACAGCTTCTATCAAGCATAGGTCGCTGTAGGCCATATGGGTTGGTTGTCCTCTTAACCAAGGAGTGTGGAGACACTGGTATGGCATACAGGTGAGATGTAAGGGTACATCATCATTGAACGTGACCAACTCCAGAGTATTCTACTGTCGAGAATATCTCTGATGGGATATAGGTATAAGTGTCCCTTAGACCTGAGATCGCCTCAGTGACTTGCAAGCAACTCACTGTGCTTTGGTACTGGACTAACTGAATTTCTAATTCAGGGACGGAAGGCTTCTGGGCACAGTCAAGTACTTGCGAAGTCAGAGTGTGATCAAGATGGGATTGACCACTCCAAGAGTTGGAGAAGAATGAGTCACTGTATTTCAATTTAGCAAAACCTTGGCCAGGGTAATCCATCAGATGGATTTGATATTTTGAAATACAATGTGGACAACCTGATCAGAGTTGACAGTTGAGCTCTGGGGTGTCCTATGATCATTTTGGTCAAGGGGATGAATTATATGAAAACTATATCCGCATGGGTTCTAAGGATGTTGTTCTACACATTCGACCTATCCGGATGTCGGGTACCATTGCTAGATGGTCACTTCGATTGGTATAGAAATTTGTTTCTATGCTACCGGCTTAGGTTCGGACCTATGAGGTTACACACATTAGAGTTCATGATCCGATCGGATGGTTGATCAACGATTAAGAATCATTATAGGGTTAAATAATCAATACGATTGACATTTAACCCAGTGCAAGTGTTGCAGGAGGATCGATTAGCAATTTGATTGCTAATTGGCTTAATTTGATTAAGCCAATGGGCTGAGATTAAGTCTAATTAAATATGATTTAATTAGATTTGGTTTGGGCTTGATTGGATCAAGTCCAATTGGTTTATTGGATAAGCCAAGTGCAAGGAAAGACTAGTCCTAGTTCAACTAGGACTTGGGTCAATCTAATTTCTAATTTGATTAGAAAATTAAATCAGATTTAAATCTAATTTAATCTGATTAAATTAGGTTCTTAATTAGGTTAAGATCTATTTTAATTGGGTTGATCTAATTTTGATTTTATTTGGTTTGGGAAACCAAATTAAAACAAGTTATGAGACAGAATCCTAGTAAGACTAGGATTCCACCTTGCGCCACATAAACCTTCTCCACGCCCTCTCTCTTATTCAACGCCAATCTCCACTTATTTTGTGTGACAAAAGCCCTCTCCCAGATATCTCCCACGTTCACAAAAGGTCTCCTCTCTTCTTTCTTACATGGAAGGTGATTTGGATCAAATCTAAAAGGAATAAGTTTGGATTTCGAATTCTATGAGATAGAGTTTTAGAAATCCAAAACTCTTTCAATTTTGCACCGAATTTATCCAAATTTTTTTTGGAATTTTCGTGGCTTTTAGGGTTTATATTGTACACTCTTTTCTGGTGATCCATATACAAAAATATGGAGGAGGTGCTCAAGAGTTGGGCATCCCTTAACTTGCCATGTTTGGATAAGCCTTGACTAGGTGTTTGACCTAGACAAGGACTCTATCATATCTCTCAATATAAGATGAGTTTATTTGTGAAATTTGAAGGAGAGATAGATATTTGAGAGGCCTTTCTGCCATCCAAAAATCAAAGAGAAATACCTTTGTGTCGTGGAGATATAAAAGATGCAAGTTTGGGTGTCTAGAGAGAAAAACGTGAAGAAGAAGAGGGTCTTCTTCTTGGGTTTTTGTTTTCATATCTTTCCTCCCTCCATCTTGAGTTTTCTGAGAGTGTCTCAGATCTGAAACTCCTCCTTCTACTTTTCATCTTTGGAAGAGTCTAAATCAAGAAGAAGGAGGCACCTGATCAACCATCAAAGAAGGATCAGCGCAGTACTAGCATACTGTGCTGATTTCCTGAAGCAGGACTTCTGATCGAGATTCGTGGGCTCGTGTGGACGACTCCTAGAGGCCGGATGCGTGTGCGACTTGCAACATCATTCTTAAGCCCGGATCAGCGAGGTTAGAGCGTCTAACTTGCAAGGTAATAGATCTGATCTATTATTTAATATATACATTAGATGTAGCTAGTATAGAAACATGTTGATATGATCAACATGTAGTTCATACTATATTTATATATATTTTAATTTTTGATTTAATGCTATGTAATAATCATGTAATAGGATCTTAGATCTAGGGATTTTCTGATCTTAGAAAATAAATTTTGATTTATTTTAGTCTTCCGCTGTATGATCTTGAAAAAGTTTCAAGATCTAACCCTGAAACCCTAGATCTGGTTCCTATAATTGGTATCAGAGCCTAGGTTCTTTATTACATTATTATTTATACATGCTTAGATTATTTTTTAGATTAGATCTAATTTATAATCTGATTATTAAATCTAAAATTAAAATTTTAGATCAATCACAAACTGCAAGGTTGTCCTGCTGTAAGGTTTACCCCTTACAGTGCAAAGGTTGTCCTAGTTTGTGTAGATCTATCTTTAATCATAAATTTGTTAGATATGATCTAGATTAAATTTATAATTTATTAGATTTAAAAGATGTTTAAATCTGAAATAAAATCTCTTTGTTAATAATTTTTATGCAAAGAAATTATTTAAAGTTGAAATTGTTTCAATTACATGAACCTGTTTAGATTAGATCTAAAGTAGTTTCATGTTTATTTCACTTGCATCTTGATTATGAATCAAACATGCAATATGATTGGTAGAATCATATTGTAAAATTATTTTACAAATATGAAAAAGATTTTTTGAAAAGCCGAACCCAACCCTCAGCCCAAAACTTAATTAAGAATTAAGAAGTTGTTTGATTAGGTTCTAGGATTGTGAATTGAAGAACCTAAGATATAAATCATAACACATTGGGTTAATGGGTTAGTGGGAATTAGGTCCATTAATTGGGTTAGACCTATGGTTAGATTAAAGATGGACTTAATTAGAGAATTGACTAAATCTAATCAATTGTTGTCTTAGATTAGGTCAAGGATTCTCTAGATCAATTACAATAGTTGTAGTTGGTCAAGTCCATGTCTTTAACGAGAACCAAATGGACTTGATTCTTGGCTAAGCGGTCTAGCACGAACTGTTAGGTTGATCTAATCGAAACTAATTAAACCAGTTGGTATCTAAGGTAAACCAGACCGGTGGTTTTTAATTGGGAGCCCGCTTACCTGGCCATTCATGATGGTGTCTAAGGCAAGCTTTGGCAGACCCTCCCACTGATCGAACTTACCTGGCCTCTTGGTGAAATTATGTTTTGATCGGATCACTTGACTATTCGAGCTGACCCATGTCAGCTAGGTAAATCAGTGTGACTGATTTAGGTGCTCCTAGACCAGCCCTTTTAATGGTCTCCCTTAAGCTGACTTGGTGAAGTCAGTGGGAGGATCATGATAAGCTGGTTCATCTGACCTCATTCTCTATATTATTTAAATCCTCTAAAATTATTAGGTCCTTAAAATGATAAAGTTATGGAGATAACTGAGTCATAGCCTCCCATTAAGGTGTTTGATAATGAGTCCATGAACTCAATAATCATTGCAGACCCAAAGGCCTGGTGCTTGTTGACTAATGGAATTATCACTCATCATATGATGACTTGGAAGTATCTCTCTAATGGTGGTTAGGTGAGCCAACCAAAGTTGGGCTTAATCATTCGTTGGTTAGATACACCAAGTATGATCATTTTAATGGTTGGACCTAACTGGATCCTTACAGTGGAGGCCAAAGCCTACTGATTAGGTTTCTGAGGCAAAATTAAAATTACTAGAAATTGTTTAGAGAAATAATTGGTTATGAACCTACCCTTAGATGTACACGGGTTGACCAACCAAAGTTGGGCTTGTGTGCAGTCTAAGTGGATTCTAGTACCCGCTAAAGAATTAGGGTAATTCCTCGAATTGAAGGTAGAGGCTACCAATTCGAATAAAATAGTGGGAGAAACCTTTTGATTAAAGTTCAAATCTTTAAGTTTAATGAATCAATTACTAATTAGGTTATGGTTCTCCTTTGTGCAAATATGGCCACTTCCCTATCGCTCCGATCATTGTTGGACAATGATAAGTTGGTGGGACCCAATTTCGGTAGCTGGTACTGAAAGTTGAAGATAGTCCTGGAGTATGAACGGATCCTATATGTGATAATGGATCCTGCACCTGAGGAGCCAGCTGTCAATGCACGTGGAACAGTCAGAGACACTTATCAGAAGTGGCTCAGTGACCGGACCATGGTGCGCTGTATCATGCTAGCTGCTATGAGCGACGAGTTCAGTCGCAGATTCGAGACGGCTCAGCCAAAGGACATGCTTCAAGTGTTGGAGGATGCCTTTGGCACACCCGATGACGTGGAGAGGCACAAGACTAGTTGTGCCATCTTCAACGCCAAATGCGGGATGGTGCCTCTGTCACTGATCATGTATTGTACATGATCGAGCTGATGGAATGATTGAGCAAGCTCGACTTTTTCTTGCATGAGCAGCTTGGGAAAGATGCAATACTGAACTCGCTGCCCAAGTCTTGTCTCCCATTCCTCACTCATTATAGAATGACAAAGCCTGAAGTAAACTACCATGGGTTAATGGGGTTGCTTCAGAACTTTGAGAAGGATCACCAACTCCTCAAGGAGTCGGTGAACTCGGTGAACTTAGTGGGAGGTTCATCTTCTGGTTCTCGATCCTTTAAGAAAGGGAAGAAGAACAAGAAGAAGAAAGTAAAGAAGGTGCAAGTTCAGGCTAGGACAACTGTGCAGTGCCAGACCAAAAAGATCAAGCCTGATAAGAGTCTATTCTACTGGCAAGCACCCTAGATTAGATAGTGTGTCAAATATCTATTTATGGCATTGGAGGCTAGGTCATATAAATAAGAACAGAATAAACAGGTTGACTCAAGAGGGAATCCTCAAAGTCAGTGATTGTGAATCACTTCCAACCTGTGAGTCCTGTCTTCTTGGTAAAATGACCAAGTCACCTTTTACTGGAAAAGGTGAGAGAGCTACTAAGCTCTTGGGCCTAGTACATACTGATGTATGCGGACCCATGAGCACCAGTGCTAGAGATGGATATTTCTACTTCATAACTTTCACGGATGACCTATCCCGATATGGATATGTCTATCTGATAAAACATAAGTCGGATTCATTTGAAATGTTCAAACGATTCTGAAGTGAAGTAGAAAAACAAACTGGGAAGAGTATTAAAACTCTTCAATCTGATCGAGGAGGAGAATACCTTTCTAGTGAATTTCTCACATATCTAGGAGAGAATGGGATTCTCTCCCAATGGACTCCTCCAGGAACACCACAGCATAATGGTGTGTCTGAAAGGAGGAATCGGACTCTGTTAGACATGGTCCGATCCATGATGGGTTTTTGCTAGCTTGCCGATATCTTTCTGGGGATATGCACTCGAATCGGCTTGTTATCTATTAAATAGAGTTCCAAGTAAGTCTGTAATTAAGACTCCATATGAGATATGGACGGGACGTAAGCCGGTACTTTCACACCTTAGGGTCTGGGGGTGCCCGGCCTATGTCAAACGATTAGTCACAGACAAACTTGGACCTAGATCTGACAAATGCTCATTCATAGGGTACCCCAAAGAGACAAAAGGATATTTTTTCTACCATGCTGATGAACAAAAGGTGTTCGTCAGCCTTAAGGCAATCTTTTTAGAAAAGGAGTTCCTTGGTGAAGGAACCGTTGCCTCTAAGGTTGAACTTGATGAAGTTCAACAGGTAGAAGGACCGACACCAATAGCTGAACCTGAGTCGGATATGATTAGATCAGATCCGGAGCCCAATATACCTGTACCATTAAGGCGATCCGGTAGAGTACCGCATCAGCCGGACAGATACTACAGTTTCTTGGTCCGGGACGGTGATCCCATCGAACTTGATGAGAATAATGAGGATCCGATCACCTATATGGATGCTATGCAGAGATCTGATTCCGAGAAATGGCTTGAAGCCATGAAATCCGAAATGGAGTCCATGAAGGTCAACGATGTATGGACATTGGTTGACCCACCTAAAGGGGTTAAACCCATTGGGTGTAAATGGGTCTTCAAAAGGAAGAGGGGCACAGACGGAAAGGTGGAGACCTATAAAGCCCGTCTGGTTGCCAAGGGGTATCGTCAACATTATGGTATTGACTATGACGAGACATTTTCCCCTGTGGCAATGCTCAAATCTATTCGGATAATACTTGCAATAGCTGCCCATCTAGATTATGAGATCTGGTAGATGGATGTAAAGACAGCTTTCCTGAATGGAGAGCTGACTGAAGAGGTGTATATGATACAACCTGAAGGATTTACATCCACAGATGAGTCCAAGGTGTGCTAGCTTCAGAGATCCATTTATGGATTGAAGCAAGCTTCTCGGAGTTGGAACATGCATTTTGATAAGGTGATCAAAACGTATGGCTTCATTAAGAATGGAAAAGAGCCCTGCATCTATAAATGGGCAAATGGTCCAGTTGTGGTATTCCTTGTCTTGTACGTGGATGACATTCTCTTAATCCGGAATGACATCCCCGCACTACAGGGAATAAAAGTTTGGTTGTCATCACAGTTCTCCATGAAGGACTTGGGTGAAGCATCTTACATCCTAAGGATGAAGATCTATATGGATAGATCTAAAAGGATGCTTGGGTTATCCCAGTCCATGTACATAGATACTGTGCTGAAGAGGTTCAGCATGGAGAATTCCAAGAAGGGCTATCTACCGATAGGCCAAGGAATTTCTTTCTCTAAGAAGGATTGTCCGACAACTCCTGAAGAGAGAGAGCGTATGAGTAGAGTCCCATATGCTTCAGCCGTGGATCTATCATGTACGCCATGACATGTACAAGACCAGATGTGGCATACTTACTAGGAGTAGTGAGTAGATACCAATCTGATCCTGGAGAGAATCACTGGAAAGTGTTTAAAGCCATCCTTAAGTATTTGAGAAATACTAAGGACCAATGGTTGGTTTATGGCAAGTCAGATCTGAAACTTGTGGGGTTCACAGACTCCAGCTTTCAATCTGACCATGATGACAGCAGGAGTGTGTCGGGTTATATCTTTACTCTGAATGGTGGAGCCATCTGCTGGAAGAGTTCTAAGCAGCATACTGTGGCGGACTCTGTTTGTGAAGCGGAGTATATCGCAGCATCAGATGCCGCGAAGGAAGCTGTGTGGCTGAGGAAATTCATCAATGAGCTCGGAGTAGCATCCTCCTTCGATGGTCCGGTCCTGCTCTACTGCGACAGCACTGGTACCATAGCTCAGGTGAAGGAACCCAAAGCACATCAGCGGACGAAGCACATCTTGCACCGCTTCCACCTGGTCTGAGAGATCGTGGATCGAGGTGACGTCGACCTTCAGAAGATCGACTGAAAGGAGAACCTAGCCGACCCCTTCACTAAAGCCCTGGCAATAAAGGAGTTCGACAACCACAAGTCGAAGATGGGTATTAGATACTGTGCCGAGTGGCTTTAGGACAAGTGGGAGTTGTTGAGAAATGTGTCCCAAAAAGCCAATCGTCAAGCTGTTGACGGTTGAGCAACCAAGTATTGTAATTGATTTGTTAATAAATAAAATATATTTGGTATTTTCATCATAAGCTTTCATCTTCTAATGAACTCCGTTGTTATGATGAAGTCCTTAGGACTATTTAAGTTCGATAAAGAGAGGATTTATCGATTAGTCCTTAAAACTGTTCACGACCAAATGATAGGCTGTTAATAAGGACGACAGCTTCTATCAAGCATAGGTCGCTGTAGGCCATATGGGTTGGTTGTCCTCTTAACCAAGGAGTGTGGAGATACTGGTATGACATACAGGTGAGATGTAAGGGTACATCATCATTGAACGTGACCAACTCCAGAGTATTCTACTGTCGAGAATATCTCTGATGGATATAGGTATAAGTGTCCCTTAGACCTGAGATCGCCTCAGTGACTTGCAAGCAACTCACTGTGCTTTGGTACTGGACTAACTGAATTTCTAATTCAGAGATGGAAGGCTTCTGGGCACAGTCAAGTACTTGCAAAGTCAGAGTGTGATCAAGATGGGATTGACCACTCCAAGAGTTGGAGAAGAATGAGTCGCTGTATTTCAATTTAGCAAAACCTTGGCCAGGGTAATCCATCAGATGGATTTGATATTTTGAAATACAATGTGGACAACCTGATCAGAGTTGACAGTTGAGCTCTGGGGTGTCCTATGATCATTTTGGTCAAGGGGATGAATTATATGAAAACTATATCCGCATGGGTTCTAAGGATGTTGTTCTACACATTCGACCTATCCGGATGTCGGGTACCATTGCTAGATGGTCACTTCGATTGGTATAGAAATTTGTTTCTATACTACCGGCTTAGGTTCGGACCTATGAGGTCACACACATTAGAGTTCATGATCCGATCGGATGGTTGATCAATGATTAAGAATCATTATAGGGTTAAATAATCAATACGATTGACATTTAACCCAGTGCAAGTGTTGCAGGAGGATCGATTAGCAATTTGATTGCTAATTGGCTTAATTTGATTAAGCCAATGGGCTGAGATTAAGTCTAATTAAATATGATTTAATTAGATTTGGTTTGGGCTTGATTGGATCAAGTCCAATTGGTTTATTGGATAAGCCAAGTGCAAGGAAAGACTAGTCCTAGTTCAACTAGGACTTGGGTCAATCTAATTTCTAATTTGATTAGAAAATTAAATCAGATTTAAATCTAATTTAATCTGATTAAATTAGGTTCTTAATTAGGTTAAGATCTATTTTAATTGGGTTGATCTAATTTTGATTTGATTTGGTTTGGGAAACCAAATTAAAACAAGTTATGAGACAGAATCCTAGTAAGACTAGGATTCCACCTTGCGCCACATAAACCTTCTCCACGCCCTCTCTCTTATTCAATGCCAATCTCCACTTATTTTGTGCGACAAAAGCCCTCTCCCAGATCTCTCCCACGTTCACAAAAGGTCTCCTCTCTTCTTTCTTACATGGAAGGTGATTTGGATCAAATCTAAAAGGAATAAGTTTGGATTTCGAATTCTATGAGATAGAGTTTTAGAAATCCAAAACTCTTTCAATTTTGCACCGAATTTATCCAAATTTTTTTTGGAATTTTCATGGCTTTTAGGATTTACATTGTACACTCTTTTCTGGTGATCCATGTAAGAAAATATGGAGGAGGTGCTCAAGAGTTGGGCGTCCCTTAACTTGCCATGTTTGGATAAGCCTTGACTAGGTGTTTGACCTAGACAAGGACTCTATCATATCTCTCAATATAAGACGAGTTCTTTGTTGA